>NC_133120.1:146974551-147277725 GCF_033568475.1 Henckelia pumila
CGATTCAGCTGCCGATAGTCAATGCACAGCCGCATCGACCCATCCTTCTTCTTTACAAAAAGAACAGGAGCTCCCCAAGGTGATACATTAGGATGAATGTACCCCTTGTCCAAAAGATCCTGTAGCTGATTTTTCAACTCACGCATCTCTGATGGAGCCAGACAATACGGTGCTCGACAAATAGGCGAAGTACCCGGCATCAACTCTATGCCAAACTTGACTTCCCTAACAGGAGGAAAACCCGGAATCTTATCAGGAAATACATCTGGGAATTCATCCACAACAGGAATAATCTCTATCCCAATACTCTCAGCGGACAAATCAACTGCATAGATAAGGTAGTCTTCCCCGCCAGACTCTAGAGCTCGACAGGCTCTCAAAGCTGATACCAAAGGCATCGGGGGTCGTGCTCCCTATCCATAGAAAAACCAGCTATCACTCCCCTCTGGATGAAAGCGTACTAATCTCTGGTAGCAGTCCACTGAAGCTCGATAGGTAGTCAACATATCTATTCCCAGAATGCAATAAAAGTCGTCCATCGCAAGAACCATGAGATTCGCTAACAGAATGTTCCCCTCGAACTCTAAAGGGCAACCCATCACTAGACGCTTAGCCAAAGCAGATTGGCCCGTCGGAGTAGAAACAGACATCACTACGCCTAGTGCAATGCATGGTAACTTATGCCTCTTAACAAAACGTGCAGAAATGAAGGAATGAGATGCACTAGTGTCAATAAGTACAAGAGCAGGTATACCATAAAGCAGAAATGTACCTGCGATAACTTTCTCATTCTGACTAAGTATACATGCATGCAAAGTGAACTCCCTATAAACTCGAGGTCAAGGATCAGATAACAGAGACAGACCTGGCCCTGGTATATAGCACGCTGTGCCGTCGCTTCAGGAGGTGGCTCCCATACCATAATACCAGTGGATATGCCGGACCCAAATCGATGGAAGTCCAACCACCAACAGGATAGGGAAAAACCCTACTAACAGACATTTCGAAGGAGATAGCTCAGTATGCAAATGAATGCAGCATAAATCAATGACATACATGCATACTCAGTCAAGATATCTCGAACAGTACTTTCGTACCTCAAATCAGTGCAAGCTCTACCAACTCTAAGTTCACGCCTATAGTCTGCTCTACACTGCCAAATGATACTACTATCATTATAGCGCTCTAAAAGCCTTAACTAAGCTATTGCAGACTCCTAAATATTTATAGGAAGCAAAAGCTATACCTTCGTTCGTCGTTAGCCCTTTGATGTTGATGCCTCCAGAACTTGGGCACAACTCCGCTACGACTATCGAACGCCTCGCTGACCCCCGAGTCAAACCTAGAAAGACTAGAACTACTCAAATATTCTTGGAATAGAGAGAGATTCTCGGAATTGACAATTGAAAGTGAAGCCTCGGCCTTCTATTTATAGACCACGATCGAAACCTCCGATCCACGATCGAAACCTCCGATCCTCGATCGGAACTTCCGATCTTTGATCGGAACGTCTGATCCTGTCATCGGAGCTTCCGAAGATCCTCATCTGCCACGTGTCAAAATATCACTGGTTGACTTCGGATAGGGGTGATAGGAGCTTCCGATCCTGCCAATCGTCATGCCTGACGTAATACCATCGGAGCTTTTGATCCGTCCGGTACCCAATTTATTAATTAGCGTTGATTAATCCCTTAATCACTGATTTTGGTTACGGGCTACTACAAAAATAGAGTCACGCGGGCGAAGGAGAGGAACTTGGTGCGCTTTGAAATGAGGCCCTCGCACCCATATTTATAGACAGCGATCGGAACTTCCGATCCGATCGGAGCTTCCGATCCTGTGCTTTCGATCCCTCACAGCCAAAAACGTGTCAACCTATGGCTGGTTGCCGACACTCCGATCGGAGCTTCCGATCCCACTTTGGTGCTTCTGATCGCCCAGCCTGACGTCACACATGACATAATAATAAGGGCACTGTTCGGAACCTCCGAACCCTTGATTGGAGCATCCAATCTCACCGGAGCTTCTGATCTCCTGATCGGGACTTCCGAACTGTTGCAAGCCTTATCTGATTGATTTATCCCTTAGTAATATTTTACTTAATTTGATCATGATCATATGATTAATTACTCATTAATCGTTAATTCTGAATACGGGTAACTTAATTCTCCCCCCCCCCCCCCCTCCCCTAAAATATTTCGTCCTTGAAATCTAGGGTAAAACCTCGAGAACGTACTAGAGACACTTGCTCGATTGTCAGATCAAAATAGCTTTCGACACATTTAAACTCTTGTCGAATTCCTGTAACTTCATTACTGCAGAACCGCATTACCATTCTCCAAATTGAAGATTACTGCGCTATTGGTCAACAGTCGAACTCCTCTGGCACTAATGTATCACATCACTAATACATCTTCCATTCCGACCACGATCTCCCTGATCACGAAGGATGAAAACACCCGCTCGATCAAGATCATCGTCCCAAGGAAAATATCAGACTGGCGAAGACCAAGTCATAAACTGACTGGCTTACGACATTCCTCGAATCACTTACTGAATCTAACCATCTAATGGTTCCAAATGCTCTCGATGTAGAATATCCATTCCAACACCGTCCGGATATATAGCAACGCACGAATCTCTTCCAAGAGATTTTGGTTGACACAAAGCTATACTTCAATGAAACTGCTTAACACGATTTCCAGACTGGTCATCCTTCCCATGCTCCACCAAAGCAGACAAGCTTCCCAAGCAATACTGGGAATTCAACCCACCATGGCTAGTGCGAATCACAGTTCATGTTTCTCAGTATAACTCAACACTATATCCTGATGAAAACTATCATCGCTTGCCAATAATGACGCTAAGTCATATCTTAACCATTGGTTTGTGAAGTCACGCATACACTGCAATGGAAGTCATCACGCCTCTGATGATCTACATCATCTCGACCATAGGTTATTCACCCATGAATTTAACCGATGGACATCCTTCTGATAGTCATACATACTCGCAATCACTGTATACACATCAAGACTAAGGCAATCTCCCACCAATCTGCTCGAATGGGACATTCCACAGTGCACAGACTTATGGAAACGCTTCCTATTCTGTCTCGAATCTCGACAGTCATTGCACTTTTAGTATTACTTATCATGGAGTCTCTGATGATACCATCATCACTAGCTAACTATCACGCACCCAACCATTTTCCATTGCTAAAATTCAATATCTTTGACAAACAGTCCGCATGTATGTAACTCACTGACTGGAAAGAACGAATTCGATCCATCCCAATCTTTAAAAGTCTTCAATTCCAAAGGCAAACCTCGTTGGTTACTAAGTCGACCATCGACTATCACTGTCATTTTTAAAGATATTGTGCATCACTCGCTGAAAGATTAGTGACACACCCTGCTAGATCTTGAGAACTAGATTCTAGCTAATGTCCCATATCACGATCAGAAAACTGATGTCTCCTTGCTATTGTCCATTAGCTCTTTTCCAAAAAATTTCGTATTTAACATAGTGGTCCAACACATGAACACTCCATCGAAATGTTTGGTTGACATCCTTAATATCATTGTTAGTGTACAATTCTCACACGAAGCAGGAACTTGATCATTTCCGTTACTCAACTCGAGTATGTGATTGTTTAGATTAATCTTGGCTTCTTCTTAACAAAAGACACTATCCAGGGAAACTACCAACTCTCTTGCTTGTCTCTACTGTCAAGTTATCGCCTAACTTGACCATACAAGTCCAATTGCAATCGTCCCCGATTACAGCAATCCCAAATTATTCATCTCTGGCAACCATAGAGATTCTAAATTATCCAAATCGTCAACTGCTCTGAGATTGTACTAGATACAATTCCCCTTAAGCATTATGCAACAAAATATTATCCAAAGTATTTCTTAATTGCAACACCCTGATAATCACAGATTGGCTCAACTCATCGACCTCGTCTATTCTACTGTGGCTCACACTTAGCTCAACAGTGAAGCTCAAATAAAACTACCTACGTGGTTCGATCAATAGTCTTGACTCAGCTGTCGCAAGTTTACTATTCATAACACTTGAATAACCAAATCTCTCTGGTTTCAACACACCCATACTCGATAGCCAGACAATAGCTATTAGTAGTCTATTGGCACCATCACACGCCTTACTACTGATAGCTTCCTCGTACACCGGAATCGAATATTAAGGCGAACTAAACCCAAGAATGCTCGTGATCTATTAACCTAGATCATTCTCATCCCATGGAAAAATCCTACGCTCAACATCTGAAAACATCAGACGGTACTTAGCGCTATCCTTGAACTTATCCTACCTTACCTACTTCATTCAAAATGAACGCCATGGCTCGTCAAGTCCAAGAATTTAATGAATCCCAAAGATTTCCACAATCTTCGGACACGCTCCTGATTATATCTCTCTCTAAGATTGTGCAACAATTTAAGACTGAGGTAGCCTACCATGATGTCCCACCTGGAATCACCACCAAGTGTACACTGCATAAGTTGTGCTTCCTCCACGCCTCAAATAGTCCTGTACAATCCTTAGCATCTGATATAATCCACTACTGATGAAATCAATCATCATGGAGAAATTCTCATATTCGAGTCAAAGTATCAAAACAACATCCCCTCCATTACTTGGGATAACTCCTATCCCAAGGAAAACCCTTACTCGCAACCCTGATGACAACCTCTAATCATAGCAGGTAGAAATCCATCTACCTACTAGATCGATCCCTCTAGCAGTATTCCATAGGCTAAAACTACATGCACAGAGTACATGCTCGTCAAGGAAATCCCTCCAAGACCGGTCCTCACAGCAAAACATTCAAACTAATATCTCTGACAAAACCCAGACGATATCTAAACATTGAGCTCGCTAACCAGCAATACTCTGCATCAGTGTTTGTCAGTCGACCTCTTCTGCTCACGTTCTACCGTCAGCATTCTACTTGTATTCATATCATGCTTTTGAACATGATGCTTCCCGTGTGCCTACCGAACGCATCGATACATGCATACCGGCAAAACCATGTTCTGCATGAGTTTAATGACCTTACGTTCACAACCAGTAATGTCTTAGCCACTCGAGGCATTCCCTAGGGAAGGTCTTTATGACAATCTCTCCAACTACGAGTGGAGAATATCTTCGGACTGGAACCACATGGGTTATTACACACCACTCGTTCCAAAAAGTCCTTAGAGGTATCTGACGCGATATACTCGTTCTTCTCTTCCAGTCTTCCCCGCCTGGAATCCATATGTTCTTCAATTAGTATCCCAATGCATCGAATGATGAACCGTCCACAGCAGTCAGCCTATTTATCGATATGCCACTACTGGAGTTCTCATCACGATTGCATTCCTTATATTAAAGACTTATGCCGCAAACCTCGACAATGAAGAACCAAATCATCCTTCGTTAGGTCTCCCCAATCCTACAAGGATAACCCAAAGTCTCAGTACTATATCCCAAGTCTCTTGCATGCCGCTCTGATACCAATAAATGTAGCGACCCAACCCAGATCTACTACCTGATCAGAGTTAGAGCATATTTAAGCATGCATTTAAAATAAATCGCTGCGAAAGACTTAAATAAATGCATGCCGATAGAATACAACTAGCTAAATAAAACAATATACAACCCAATCGGATTTCAAATAATCCTAAGGGTAAAGACCTACAGCTAATCCTGTTTTCTTCACTGGTCACTGGCTACTCCAAGCTCCTGGTGCTCAATCATGCACCTACACCTGCCCACCGAATGGGGTGTCCAAACATACGGAAAATACAGGACGTGATCTCTAAGCTCAATATTTAAGCAATGATATATAACATATATGCAGCACATAATTGTGTTTAAAACCAGGGTAAAACAGTATACTCAGGGCGCCAAGAATATGCAGGGCTGTGCCGGATAGCTAATCTGTGGTGCCGCTCCCATATTCTCCTATCGACTATAGCGTCAAAACTCACCGTCGTGGCCGCTCTTAGTGATAGCTAAACCAGTGGCTGAGTCTGCACAGACACGAATCCATAAGGATTAACCCCTCACCGATGGAAACTATCAATGACTCACATCATACCAGATGCAGTAAACCGTAAAAATATGCATGTGCTAAAGCCGTAAAACGTTGTAAAACACGTAGCACATACTCATGCAACACATATAATATATATCATGTTGGTCATCTCAGTCAGTACTTACGTACCTTACTACAAGTAGTCCTAGCAGTCCCACTCTAGGATCCAAGCCTATTATCAACTCTACAATGAAAATACTCATGAATCATTCAATAAGCTCTAAAAGCCTTAACTAAGATATTGCATACTCATAAATAATTTAAGTAGACCATAGTTATACCTGCGTCCGTCGTCATCCCACTGATAGCGACTATCCCGCAACTATGGGCTCACCCCTACTGTAGCTACACAGCATAGAGCACGGCCCTGCGACACGAGCACTGCTCTGCTACTATGTCAGACACTGTCTGACTATACTAAAGTATATTTCCTACTCCAACTCTAAAATAAGAGTACCCAATGCCCTAAAATAGATTCACGTTAGCGAAGGAGAGGAACTTGGTGCGCTTTGAAATGAGGCCCTCGCACCCATGTTTATAGACAGCAATCGGAACTTCCGAAAGCATGATCGGAACTTTCGATCCGATCGAAGCTTCTGATCATGTGCTTCCGATCCCTCACAGCCAACCCCGTGTCAACCTCTGACTAGTTGCCGACAGTCCGATCGGAGCTTCCGATCCCACTTTGGTGCTTCCGATCGCCCAGCCTAACGTCATGCATGACATAATAAGAAGGGCACTATTCGGAACCTCCGAACCCCTGATCGGAGCATCCAATCTCACCGGAGCTTTTGATCTCTTGATCGGGACTTCCGAATTGTTGCAAGCCTTATATGATTGATTTATCCCTTAGTCATATTTTACTTAATCTCAACATGATCATATGATTAATTACTCATTAATCGTTAATTCCAGATACGGGTCACTACATTTCCACCCCCCCCCCCCCCCCTCTTAATTTCGCCCTCGAAATATAGGGTAAAACCTCGATAACGTACTAGAGACACTTGCTCGAGTGTCAGGTCGAAATAGCTTTCGACACACTTAGACTCTTGTCGAATTCCTGTAACTTCATTACTGCAGAACTACATTAGCATTCTCCCAATTGAAGATTACTGCGCTACTGGTCAACAGTCGAACTCCTCTGGCACTAATGTATCACATCACTAATACATCTTCCATTCCAACCACGATCTCCCTGATCACAAAGTATGAAAACACCCACTCGATCAAGATCATCGTCCCAAGGAAAATATCAGAATGACGAAGACCAATTCATAAACTTACTAGCATACGACAATTGTCGAATCACTAACTGAATCTAAACATCTAATGGTTCCAAATGCTCTCAATGTAGAATATCCATTCCAACACCGTCCTGATATATAGCAACGCATGAATATCTCCCAAGAACATAACTTGCTTCTCCTAAAATTTTCATTTGGAATTTCTTGGCCAACCAACTCTTTACATCATATAACAATTCTACATCATTTCCAATGAGTAAAATGTCATCGACATAAAGAACTATGAAAACCACACTTTTAGCATTGATGAGCTTGTAAACACAAGTTTCATCCATATTCTGTTAAAACCCATAAGTCTTGATGATCTCATCAAACCTAAGATTCCATGAACTAGATGCTTGTTTAAGTCCATAGATGGACCTTTGAAGCTTGCAAACCTTTTTCTCTTGGTCTTTAACCATGAATCCTTTTGGTTTCATCATATAAATGTTTTCTTCAAGATGACCATTCAAAAATGCAGTCTTGACATCCATTTTCCAAATCTCGTAGTCGAGACTAGCGGCAATGGACAAAAGAATGCGGATAGACTTTATCATGGCAATCGGAGGGAAAGTTTCTTCATAATCAACTCCTTCCTTTTGGTTATAACCCTTTGCCACTAATCTATCTTTGAAAGTCTCTACTTTCCCATCCACACCTCTCTTTTTCTTGAAGATCCATTTACACCCTATGGGCCTGACATCTTCAGGTAGATCTATAAGTTCCCAGACTGAGTTGGAGTACATCGACTCCATCTCTTGGTTCATGGCTTCTTGCCATTTTTATTTATCAGGATCATTCATTGCATGTTGATATGTCAATGGATCATCATCAATGGAATCGGCTACAACAACATTTGTTTCACCGTCCTGTCTATAGCTAGTAGGAGTTCTAATAACTCTCCCACTACATCTAGGTACCAAGTTTTCCTGATTAGGAACAGTGATTTCCTCTGCTTCCCTATTGTCTTTTACAGACACTGGTTGTGGAATGATCTGATCATTTAGCAACTCCTCGAGTACAAATTTACTACGAGGCTTGAAGTTAGTCATATAGTCGTTCTCAATAAATTTAGCATTTGTTGATACAAATACTTTCTTTTCTTGTGGACTATAAAATAAACCTCATTTGGTGCCTTTTGGATAGCCAAAAAACAGAAACACTTCTGTTTGTGGTTCTAATTTCCCAGATTTTCCTTTTAGCACATGAGCTGGACATCTCCAGATATGAAAATGACACAAGCTTGGTTTACGCACATTCCATAGTTCTATTGGCATTTTAGGGATAGACTTTGATGGTACTACATTCAAAATGTAAACTGATGTTTGTAATGAATATCCCCAAAAAGATGTAGGTAGTGAGGCATAGCTCATCATGGATCTCACCATGTCTAACAAAGTCCGATTCCTTTTTTTCAGCAACACCATTTTGTTGCGGAGTTCTAGGAGCCGTGAGATGGGATATGATCCCTTTCTCAATTAAGTGATTCTTGAACTCAATATCATGATATTCACCACCTCGATCTGATCGAAGTATTTTCATTGACTTTCCTAATTGTTTTTCAGCTTTAGCTAGAAATTCCTTAAACTTTCCAAAAGTTTCAGATTTCTTTTGCATTAGATAAACATATCCATATCTTGAATAATCATCGATAAAAGTGATGAAATATTCATAACCTCCTCGTGCTTGTACATTTAATGGTCCACACACATCGGTATGTACTAGCTCAAGTGGTCCTTTGGCCCTTTCATCCTTTGACAAGAAAGATCTCTTAGTCATTTTTCCTTCTAGACAAGATTTACAAACTGGTAGAGTGTCAACAGTCAACTCTCTCAAAGGACCATCCTTTGTTAGTCTATTAATCTTATCCAGATTGATATAACCTAATCTAAAATTCCATAGATATGTTTCATCACTGTTTGCAAGATTTTGCCTTTTGTTAGACTTTGGATAAGCTACTTTGAACAATTCAGTATTTAGAGATAAACGTTCGCAAGGCTTAAGGACATACAACACGTTTTCCATACATGCATGAAAAATTTCGAGACCATTTTTCAAAATAGAAATTCCATTATTATAAAAAGAAATCCCAAATAATTTTTCATGAAATTTAGAAATAGAAATCAAATTTCTAAAAAAAAAACCAAGAATGAAATAAACATTGTTCAGAACCAAATATTTATTTTCAAAATTTAAACGGGCGACTCCCATTGCCTTGACAGAAACTAATTCCCCATTGCCAACTCTTAGTGTCAACTCCCCTTCAGCAAGCTCCCTTGAAGAACTGAGCAGTCGCATAGAAGAACAAACATGATTAGTTTCTCCTGAATCAATTATCCAGTTGGAAGAATCATCCTCTACTAAACAAGCTTCTAATACAAGTAAATCAAATTTACCGTTATTTTTATCCTTCAGCTCCGTGAGGTATCGTGGACAATTTATTTTTCAGTGTCCATCTACCCCGCAGTGGAAACACTTTCCTTTTGGCTTTTTCTTGGCCTTTTTATTGTTGGGTTTGATGATCTTAGCCCCAATCTTGGGCTTTTTTAATTTACCACCAGGCTTTTCACCCTTAGAATTTTTCTTCTTCAAACCCTTTGAAGAAGATGGCCTATCTGCAACATTTTCTTCAGCCTTATTTTTTACAATTCTCGAGATCGCTTTAAAATTTTTAAGTTCATTCAGTAGTTAAGTCATCCCATAATTCAACGTATTCATAATATAGTTGCTTGTAAATGTGATGAAGTAACTAGAAAGCGAATTCAGAATAATGCTCACGTGTATGGCTTCATCAACAACTGCCCCATGCATCTCAGCCTCAGAAAAATGATTTGTCATCTGCATGACATGATCACGAACATGAGTGCCAAGAACCATCCTAGAATTCGTGTACTTCCTTGTGGCCTCATAACGAGCTTGCTCAGATTGTTGCCCAAACATACCTTGAAGAGATTCCATAATCTCAAAAGCAGATTTCATGGGCTCCATCTTGATTCTTAGTGCATCAGACATTCTTGCAAGCATATATGCTTTAGCCTTGTTGTTGGACGCAATCCAACGGTCATACGGTTCCTTAACAGCACGAGTGGCATTTGCGGGTGGTACCGGTGGACATTTCTCAGTAAGAACAAACCTGTTGTTCTCACTAACCAGCACAATATTAATGTTGCTTTTCCACATAGGAAAGTTTTCACCAGTCAAAGTATTGTTTGCAAGCAAAGACATGATAGGATTTCCCATTGCCATTTTATTGTTGAATTTAAATAAAATAAAATTATTAAATGTTTGAAAAAGAATATTTATATGAACATTTCGGAATAGTACTAAAATTATGCATGAATGCAAATAATAAGTACAATACCAAAATATCATTATGTCGATAATTCAACTAATTAGCCACATACTATAATGTCGTCATTGGGACGGTCACATAGTTTCCTTAGTTAAACCAAGTCTCTTCTTGATTAATACATGTGCTACAAAAATAACTCTTATTTACACACATATTAATTACCGAAAAATAAAATAAACTTTGGTCAAAGATATAATCAACAATTTGATCTCATATCTTCATGAGTAAGAACCTTCGTTTCAAATTTTAGATTTAACTTAAGAATGTCGTCGTAAGGACGGTCAAACTTAAAATACATATAAAATACTATCATTAGAGATCTAGCCTTGATATTGAATTAAAACGGACACCATCCGTAGGGTAAAGAAATCAAAGCGTTAAAAGGCGTCGTTCTAACTCTCACGTTGCATGACCAACGAAGGAGACCAATAAATAATTACTCATTATTTAATGGTTATGTTATTTTATTAGATAACTAATTATCCAATACACTCTAGGTTTTAATACTCATATTATTAATTAGACATCATATGTCATAATAACTTAGGGTTTTTAAAATTTTAATAGAATTATTTTTGTTTCTAAAATTTTGATTTTAGTACATTAGAATTTAATAGAATTCTACAAAAATCCGAATTAATAGAATTAATTCAGGTAATGCATTGCATAAATTCACGTAAACAATTTTATGAAATGAATAATAGATGCAACATGCTATAATACATATGATAGATATATCTAAATATGATGTCAACTGACATATTAAGATGCATGAGCATACTGTATAATTTACCAAACATAAAAGATAAGACATGCAATCCCACTAAGCATCCAATCCTTGCTTCAAAAAAATGTTCTGGACACCAATTCATTTTTAAAAATAAAAACATCAATTAAAATATTTAACCTCTGATAATTACGTTAATCATCAAAACAGTCAAATAAATTAATTAACTGTGAACAAATTAATCTTATTCTTTGGATCTGATAATTACATTAATTATCGAAACATTAATTCAATATTTAATCTATTGATAATAGATAATTACATTAATTATCAAAACTATTAAATAAATTAATTAACTTTAATTGAAACTTTAATGTTTCTGGCCATGATAGCCGAAACACTAAGAACTCAATTTAACAAAATATAATAATCAACTAATTGATCAAATTTTGTCAACTTTAAGATCAAAATATTTAATAATTTGATAATTACATTAATTATCAAAACTATTGAATATATTGAATAATTGTATTAATATTGTTCACACTTCACAGTAAATTCTCGAGGTAATGACGACAAGCGATCAAAATTCTAAAATCAACCCAGAACATATACTGCAATACAAGTTATTTGTCAAAACAAAAAACAATCATTAATAGAGCCCAATGTAGTCACAGTCGAAACCAATCATGACACATTCATAAAATATATGATAACATCAAATCGAATATTTACATGAGAAACAATCGAAAAATTTATCATAATTTTTTGCGACAACCAGACTCTCATACCACTTGTTAGTTTTTATATTCAATGCACAGTAAAAATTTGTGAAAAAAAAAAAAAACGACTTTTAAAAATTTTTACAACAAAACAATCGAACAAATGATCTAGTTTAATTATAAAAAAAAAAACTTCACAAGTTCTTTATAATTAAAGATGCAAAATACTATAATAAATTTAATTATTAAGATTCTACTATGGAATAAGAATCATTACAAAAATTCTTTGGATGATTCACTACTTGTATATAACTGGCTCTTCTGAAATTTCTTCAGTTTCACGGTCTTTCTCACTAATATTCGAATCAACCAACGAATAATATTGTGGGCTAACTCTTTTAATTTTTCTGACAAAATTATTTACTAGAATTTTTCACAAACAATTATAATATCAAAACAATTATAATCTAACAAGAGAGTATGACACGTGCAAATGTGTGTTTCTGGAAAAAATTTATCGATTAATTTTTGTCTTTAGAAGACTATCTATATATAAAAGAAAATATATTAACCGATCAAATCTTCCAAATATCTGAAATATATATATAATTATATATATATATATATATATTTAGTTTACAAAATCAAATCAAATCTCAACCGGTTTGAGATTAACGTGTGATTTGAAATTCAAATTGTAATCAATTTTGAAAATCAAAAAATTGTTCTCGAAAATCTTGAAACACAAAATAATTCAAAATTTTTGAATTTAAAATAATGGTCAAATATCTAATATTTGATGTCTATTATTTAAAAATCAAAACTTGTTTGAACTTCTATAGAATCAGATAATCATATCAAATTCTAATATTGAAATCATTTGACATTCAAATAATTATCAAACATCTCATAATTATCTAAAACAATTACTCTCTCTATATATCCAAAAACAAATTATATTTGTAATCAAATTACAAATATATAAAATATAATATTCTTTTTATTAAATAATAAATAATTTTATTATTTAATCAATATGTGTGAATTAATAATTAATCATATTAATTATTTAAGATTATCCATCGTGATTGTGGGAATATGGTTTGGGGACCATGGACCCATAATCTCAAGCTCCAATAAATTTAGACAATTAATTAAAGCTCTTTAATTAATTATCTAATTTATTAGTTCCAAGGTTACTCCATTAAAAACCCGAAACTGCACTCTTGAGAAATATGGAACATGCTTACCCAAATATTTGAATAGTCCATCGATATAATCATTACATGTTAATCAATCCTCCGTTCATGGTTCATAATTAGAACTGGGTGAAATTACCGTTTTAGCCCTTTGTTTGTATCTAAAACCTTAAGTACCATTTATCCGCTAGAGAACAGTTAATTCATAATCTAATTATGAATTAGAGCGCTCAAACTATTCAGTGCTAGAACCAATACTCAAGGGAACCATTTTAACATCCTTTCGAAAGTTACGGATTCCGTGTATGTAAATCATATTCCCAGCTGAATGTATTTATGAGTCTCCAAAAAGTAAGTATTAAGTCTATTACTAAAATAACTTTTAACGAACAAATCAAGAGATTCATTAATACAAACAAGGAGTCTAGGATTACTTAGGATTTAGATTGATCTACATATGATCATCTTAATGATGTTGATTAAAGTCTCATAACGGTACTTAAACAAAGACTCTAAAATCACATCTGGTTCTTGTCCTATATAATCAAATAATATAAAATGCCTCTACTTAGTGTCACTACACTGAAAGATCGGATAAAACTTAAACATTCAAAATATTAGTAGACCACATTAATGATTACCAATTAAAGATCCATACTTTAATCAATCGTGGACATTTTAAATATATTATCCATGATTTTAATCCTCATGTATATAACAATTTTATATACTAAAATCACATCAACTATAATATATTATGGATTTTATATAGATATTCATTTTTAAGCAAAATAGCATAAAACAATCAAACAATATAATAAATAATTATTTTATTTAAAATTAGCAATTAATAACAACTATATGTTTTATGGGCACATTTCCAACAGATACAACTCCTTGGCGCAGTAAAAGAAATCTTAAAACCAAAAGCAACACATAAACGCTGGAGAAATTGAACCATATCTTCCAAGAAATTTTATGTGTATACATTTGTAAGATAATTACTAGTTTTACCAAAATCTCTTACATTAATCTACAGTAATGAATACAAAATTCTATAGTAAAATACATATATATCGGAAAAGTGGTACATTTTTAATGGCCAGAACTTGCGATGACCATCAAACATCAAGGGGAAGAGCTATCATCATCAGGCGAGGTGCATTTTTTTCCATTGAGGAATCCTCCACACGCTGGCTGTAGAGTCGGATTCACCGGAACTGGAAATTTGTGCGCTAAACTGTAAATAGTACGCTCGTTTATCATCCCTACTTCTTTGCAGACACGATCCAGGACTGTTAAAAAATCTCTAACGACTAGAAATATTCTGAATGGATGCGCCTCTTCCTTCACCGAGTTTCCATGGAAATATTCAGTTATTTCCTTGACCAGAGATAGAGCAACACTTTCCAAGGCCTGTATCCGAATGATATCCTCTTCCGCCCTCTTCGTGAAGAGGTTCATTGACTCTGAAAACTTGCGGTTTCCCGTGTCCTCTGATGGGATTTCCTCGAGTAATCTTACAACTTCGGCTATGTTCCCTATTCCATTCGAAAGCTTGGAAACATCATTACTAAGCACATCTGAGTCCATAGCAGCAGCTTTCTTTACGTTCGAAAGCTCTGAACTGAGACCTGAAACAACTTGGAGGCCAATTTTCCTGCACTTGGCATCATCATTCAGGGAGGAATTTCCAATTTCGTTTACATTAGAAAGCCGAACACCTTCACTTCTTATTATCTCCTGAACGACAAAATGCAGAAGTGTTGTTTTACCATCAGCTCCCTTTACGTCAACTATTTTGAGGAGAGTGTCCAGCTTAAAGGCATGCGCATTGCCCCGATTTGTTCCCACATTCATTCGGTTTCCAGTCTTTAACACTGCTTCTAGAAGTTTTAGGAACATTCTGCTGGTTCTCAGTTCTTCACAGGCTGCCTGTAAAAAATGTCATCCCAAAGCATTATTATATGATTTTTGAACAAGTTAATGCTTTTGACAAGATACATTTAGAATCTTAATTCACTATGTTAAGATTTAATAGAAAAAAAACATAATGAAGAAAGAAAACAACACAATACAAGATTTATGTACTCGAACATGAAAGCTTATTTTCACCCATGTAAATGGATGTTATCTTGTCATGAAGTAAGCTTAAAGAGAATATACAAAAGACGAAGATATGGAACCTGACCTCCAGAGTTTGAAATGATTTTAGGAGGTAATCAACTTCGGAATCAAAATTGGATATGTATAGCATTGCATCCACTCTTTTGAAAGCAAAAGGTATATCAAGAACAGCCTTCAAAAATTTCTCTGCAATCCCGAGTTTAAGTGGTGACTCATCTTTGTACTCTTTAAGCTTCCTTTCTTCTTCCTTAGTTGGAGCCATCTTCAACAAACTCTCGAGAAGCTCCATGCCAAGAATATCTGCATTTCCTGTGTTGAGGTGGGGAAATAAATTAGTGCTCCATGAATTTCAATAATTGATATTCTTGATACATACTTTATATAAAATCATAGTGGGTTTACAGGGAATCTAGAAGAATCAAGTATTTTTGAAGGATGGTTTTCCTGATTGAAGGCAACCTTAATTTCTCAAATGGCAGCTCAGGACGAACAAGGCTCAAGAAGTTTCAAACAAGATGATATTTCTATAAAATAACAACTATCTAACAAAACTGACAAGGTATACTAATAGCATAACAAAACTGAAAAGTCAGCAGCTCATTTTGTATGTCACATATTGCCACTCCTCAATGTGAGGACAACATGGAAAGCATGCGACAATATAGATAAGATCAAGGGAGAAATGGCAAGCAACAGTATCATTGTGGTCAGTTCAAGTCGCAATCTTCAAAGTTGGTAGCATGACATGAGCTTTGCCTAGAAACACTATATCTATTTGATGTCCATCACCGGCACCATAGAAATTTTGATGCGCAAATCATCTTATATCTATAACTATCAACTAAAAAGATCTACAAATCTTGAAATACAAGAAAGACATAAGAGGCCACACATAATACCTTCTGAAAGGCCTTCACAAACTTCCTCCACCGTGACATTGAGAGCCTTCAGCAGAATGGCAATATTCTGAGCTTTCTTTGGATCAAGAACCCGATTCCCACTATCTGGTCCAGGTGTGGGAAGAACTTGCCACCTAGTTTTTTCTTTAAAATTCGGTGTCGGGGTATTTACAACAAACAATGTTTCAATCATCTCCTCATTCAATCTGCATATGATTTAACGAAACCCAAAGGGCTTATTAGTTATCAACTTATCAGAATGTGTTTATAACTGTAAGAAGAGTAGAGAAGTTCTTTACTTGAAAGAGCTGGATTTGAGTTGATCCCACACCATCTCACGATCAGAGCTTGCTCTTACTTTATCCCAATGCAATGCCTTCAATTTCGGCTTCGAAATAATCCCCTCCTCATGTTGCTCCATTGTTTCACTTGAGTTTTCTCCTTTTTCATTAGTGGAGAATGTGTTATCCTCATTATTCTTGGAAGACTCTGAATCATTTGCAGACAGTTCAATCGGAGAAATCAATGGGGGACTTTTGGCAGCAATCGGTCTAAAGGGTGTTGTCAATGCTGGCGGTACAGATGCTTGCTTTTTAGCTGGTGGGGTTGGCGTTCTGGGACTATCCAAGCTTTTACTCACCACGGCCCGCAAAGGTGGAGGTGGCGGTGGAGGTGGAGGGACTGATGGGGTGACAATGTCGGGTTGGTGTGCGATGCTGATGCCTTTTCCCACCGGAGATTCCGATCCGGCAATGGGTTCGGAGGCATTCGAAATCCTCGGCGAAGATTCTACGCTCGGCCTCGAATAACTGTCTGGTGAAGATGAACTTGGTGGAGACGGCGATGCAGATTCCTTTGATGATGCTAGTGGCCGATGAAATGGCCTCACAGCCGGAATCTCAATCAAGTCCGACGACTTGGGGATCGGTTTCATAGGGCTCAAACTATTCTCCGGTGAAAGGCTAAGCGACCTCACCGGAGACCCGGAAACTGATCCCGACACTGAAGAAGAGTAGGTGGAGGAAGAATTTGACATCAGTCCGTGAAGATTATCCACTTCAATGGCGGCAAAAGCCCTTCTAGAAGCCGATCCAGTTCCGACAGAGCTCTCTCTGCCGTTCAGAGATCCTCTGGGAGAGTAAAACTCTTCATCGACATCATCTTTAGACGCGACCGCCGCGGCATTTGTGTATATTCTCTGATAAGTACTCAACGGCGGCAAAGGGCGGAGCTCAGGTGAGTCCACTTTTCGGGAACTGGAGACGCCACTTTCAGGCAATGTGCCGCTGCTTTCACTGTGTGCAACAATCCGCGAGTCAATGCCGCCGCCGTGTGAGTTTACCATAGTCCCCAGGTACAAAAACTCCGCGCTGGTCTGAGATTGGCGCTGAAGCTTCGGGATTTGGTTTGCATTACATCTGGTAGCATTTGCCACAGTGCCATCATTGTCAGATCTTTGGGTTTTAGCATTACCGGAAGAGGATCGCCTTCTGCGACGGATATGGAGGAATACGGCAATGGAAACTATAACAACAGCGGCCACAACAGCAGTAGCGGCGGCAGCGATCAGTTTAGAGGAAGCAGATTTGGAGGTGGACGACCGAGGGACGCCGAGAGAAGAAATGTTAGCGGGAAAGGAAGCAAAAGTAGCGGGAGATGGAGGTGGCGGCGGAGGAGGAGAGGCGGAGGAAGGGAAGAATGGGACCGCCGGTGCCGAAGTGGAAAACGGGTAGTTAGGGACAGACGGAGTTGGAGGATGAGACGGCGGAAAGGAGTCTAGCGGGAAGAAGGGTTGGTGGAGAATGCGGTGGCGATGCGCGGCGGCGGAGTGGCGGAGGAGTAGGAGGAAGAGGAGGAGGGTGGAGGTGGGCATCGTGGGTGTAAGAGAGTCAATGTAGCTTAGCTGTAAGTGTGAGGGATGAATGTGTGTTTCTTCTAGTGCGACTGTCTCACTTTTCACACTTACTGTGTGTGCTCACTATTTTCTGAGTAAATGCCGGGGGAAAAAAAAATAAATTTGGGGAATCCTCTTTTTCTTTTGGAATCTCGGGAATCCTTTTTCAAACATACACATTTTATTAGTTTCAAAAAAGAAAATATATATGATACCCGGAAGAGGAAATCACCTCATCTCATAAATGATCCTAAAGTAAAGATCAATTCTTAGCTAGCCAAAATCGTCCAGGGGTCAGCTCAATAGGGAGTTTGGGAGCTCTGGAGCTCGGCCGAGCTCCTCCATCATAATGACCAGCTTAGTTCAAGAGCTCATCTCCAGCTCGGGTCGGGAGCTCAGCTCGGGAGCTCAGTCAAGCTCCATCACCATTGCCTCCAGCTCGGGTCGGGAGCTCAGCCAAGCTCCTCCACCATCCTCCAGCTCGGGCCGGGAGCTCAGCTCGGGAGCTCAGGAGCTCAGCCAAGCTCCTCCACCATCATCCAGCTCGGGTCGGGAGCTCAGCTCGGGAGCTCAGGAGCTCAGCCAAGCTCCTCCACCATCACCTCCAGCTCGGGCCGGGAGCTCAGCCAAGCTCCTCTACAATCATCTCCAGCTCGGGTTGGGAGCTCTGGAGTTCATCTCAGCCTTGATGTCAGTAGGTAGTTAGCTTAGTAGAGGGATTGGACAACCTTGATGAGCTAGCTAAGATATTAGGATCAATGTTCAGGTTGAGTTCAGGGGTTCAGCAATAACTCACTCACCCCTTTTCCATATATGATCTCAGGGAGAGCAGCAGTATAGCGTCCTCATGATGACAGTTCAGCTCAAATTAAGTGTATTGTTATTTCCTTTGTCAGACAAGATTCGGGCGAGATCTCAACCTAAATATTCGGGATTATAATCCCGAGATTCGCGGATTCTTGATAAGGAAGGTAGGCGCTAAATCCGGAGCTCTCTCCTATAAATAACAGGTTCACTTTCATTATTTGGATCCTAATTTTTCACTCGTGTGCACACACCACTCTCTATATTTTTGCTATCCTAGCATCTGACTTGAGCGTCGGAGGGGATACACCGAAACACCTTCCGGCCCCCCTTAACACTCTTGTTAGTGGTTTCAGGTCAGCAGCATTTCATCTTTTATTTGGAGGAGCTTCTTCAGCTCATCCAAGGAGATCACTTTATTGAGGTATATCAATTGGCACCGTCTGTGGGAATATTCAAGCTAAGACGTAGATATGGCAGGAAGAGGAAGAGGAAGGGGAAGAGGAAATATGGCGGATATGACTGTGGATCAGCTCAGCCAGTTCATCACTCAAACGGTGCAAGCGGCCATGGGTCAAAATCCACCAACTCCTCCCGTGGGTCAGCCAAACCCAATGGATGCGGTGTGGGAAGAGATCAGGAGACTAGGTCGGCAAGTCGGAGGTCGGCCTGGGCCTATACAGAGGGAAAGTCCTTTTGCTCGGGCTATTCTAGATGAAGAACTCCCTGCAAATTTTAAGTAGCCTACTTTAGGGGAATATGATGGGAGCTCAGATCCGGAGGAACATTTGGGGAGATTTGAAAATGCAGCCTTGTTGCATAGATATTCAGATGCAATTAAATGTCGGGTCTTCCTCACTACTCTGGTAAGGTCAGCCCAGCAATGGTTCAACCTTTTACAGCCTGGTAGTATTCAGAGTTTCAATGACTTCAGCTCAGCTTTTCTACACCAATATGCGAGTAGCAAGAGATATTTGAATACTTCTCTCAGTTTGTTCAATATGAAGAAATCTGAGGTGGAACCGTTGCGGGAGTATGTTCAGCGCTTCAATACAGCAGCTCTGGAAGTACCTGCTGCCACTGCTAACACCTTGGTCAACTCCTTCACTCAAGGGTTGAGAGGAGGAGAGTTTTTCAGATCCTTGGTCAAGAAGTCTCCTTTGACTTATGATGAGCTCCTTAGTCGAGATGAGAAGTACGTGAATTTAAAGGATGCACAAAGGCAGAGGAGACAGGAAGGAATGTCTGGGAGTAAGCCCAGTGCCAAGGTGGGAGCAAAGGCAGAGGGGAAGACGGAAGGAGGAAGGAAGAGGGTTGCAGAAGAGATGAACAGGGTCAAAGGACCCTACCCCTATGTACCACTCTCGGTAAGCTTGGAGAAGGCAATGCAAGTATGTAAGGATAGGCGAGCACTTATGAGGCCCCGTAATGCTGAGAAAGGCCCGCGGTTACCGCCATCTGACAAGTTTTGCGATTTTCATCAGGAGTATGGGCATATCACCAATGATTGTCAGAGGCTAGGTGAGGAGGTTCAAAGGATCATGTATGATGACCCTCGAATCAGAGCTGAGCTGACTCGAAGGGCAAATCCTCCTCGCCAAGGCCGAGCTCCCCAATGGAGGAATCAAAGGAATGAAGTTAGAGAGAATCAAGGTGATCATCAAGGAAGAGCTCCTCAAAACGGTCAAGGAGATAGGGTGCAGCAAATTGCAAATCATCCCAATCGGGGCGTTATCCATATGATCTCCGGGGGTAGTACGGATGGAGATTCGGGAAGGGCTCGCAAAGCTCACGGGCGTAGGTTGGAAAATTTTGAGGTAAATTCTTAGCTCAGCTGTCCCACTGATCAGAATATCAGTTTTGGAAGGGAAGATTTAAAAGATGTGGTGCTACCTCATAATGATCCCCTACTGGTCACCTTGACCATAGCCAATTATGGCGTGGCTCGTATCTTTGTGGATACTGGGAGTTCAGTAAACATTATCTTTAAAGAAACTCTAGACCAAATGAAATTGGAAGGATTTGAGTTGGATCCAATCACCACAGAGTTGTATGGGTTCACGGGTCATGCTTTGCAACCGTTGGGACAGATAGTGCTCCTCTTGTCTCTTGGG
This sequence comes from Henckelia pumila, assembly GCF_033568475.1. Classification (NCBI taxonomy): domain Eukaryota; kingdom Viridiplantae; phylum Streptophyta; class Magnoliopsida; order Lamiales; family Gesneriaceae; genus Henckelia; species Henckelia pumila. Next base: position 146,995,782 of record NC_133120.1, read on the forward strand.
AGTGGAGAGCAGAGAGTAACCAAAATGGCTTGCTTTACAGTGGTGGATGCCCCATCTTCTTTCAATGGAATATTGGGACGCCCTGCCCTGAGTGATTTCCGAGCTGTGGCTTCCACCTACCACCAGAAATTAAAGTTCCCAAGTGGAAAAGAAGTGGGGGTTGTCAGGGGTGATCAAAAGGCAGCACGTTAGTGTTATGTGAATAAAGTGAAGGTTGATGCAAAGAGAAGTAGGAGGGAAGTAGGAATGGTTTTGATAGGCCGAGCACCAAGGGTGTTGGGTCAAAAGGTATTTTTAATGTCTGAAGAAGATCATGAGAAAGTAGAGCTAAGTCCTAGAGCTCAGATGGTGAAGTTAGCCGCTGATCTCAGTTCTTCAATGAGGCAAAGCTTGATTGATTGCTTGAAGGAGAACAAAGATGTTTTTTCTTGGTCTGTTTCAGAGCTCACAGGGGTTAGTGCAGACGTTATGGTTCATCGGCTCAACATTTTCGCGGGAACGAAGCAGGTAAAACAGAAAAAGAGACACTTTGGGCTTGAAAAGGATAAGGTTATTAAGAAAGAGGTGAATGAACTCCTTAAGGCAGGTCATATTAGGGAAGTCCAGTTCCCTACTTGGTTGTCAAATGTTGTCCTTGTCCCTAAGAGTTCAGGCAAATGGAGGATGTGTGTTGATTTTCGAGACTTAAATAAGGCATGCCCAAAAGATTGTTATCCACTGCCTCGAATTGATCGGTTGGTTGATTCTACGGCAGGTCATCAGTATTTGTGTTTCATGGATGCCTATCAAGGGTACCATCAAATTCCGTTGGCAGAGGAAGATCAGGATAAAGTAAGTTTCACTACCTCTCATGGAACTTTCTGTTACAGAGTGATGCCTTTTGGTTTGAAAAATGCAGGGGCTACTTATCAGAGGCTCATGGATAGGGTGTTTGCTTCCCAGATTGGCCGAAATGTGGAGGTTTATGTGGATGATATCCTGGTAAAATCCTAGGATGATGCAGGTTTGATGACCGACTTGAGGGAGACCTTTGCCACGCTCAAGTCCTACGGAATAAAGCTCAATCCTGAAAAATGTGTGTTTGGAGTAAGAGGGGGCAAGTTTTTGGGACACATGGTGACTGAGAGAGGGATTGAAGCTAACCCCGAGAAAGTGCAAGCTATCCGATCCATGTCTCATCCTTGAAATCTGCAGGAAGTTCAGAGGTTGGCAGGAAGGATAGCAGCTCTATCTCGGTTCATATCCAGATCAGCTCATAGAAGTTTACCTTTCTGTAAGGTTCTTCGGAAAGCTAAGAAGTTTGAGTGGGATGCTGAATGTGGGAAGGCGTTCGAGGACTTAAAGAATTATTTAGCCGAACTTCCTGTATTGGCTAAGGCAGTTCCGGGTGAACCGTTATACATCTACCTCTCAGCTTTGGAGGGGGCGGTCAGTTCGGTACTCATTAGGCAGGAGGGAGCGGCTCAACATCCGGTACTCAGAGGTTGAGAAGTTGGCACTTGCACTTGTTATGATGGCCCGGAAGCTCAGACCTTATTTTCTATCACATCCTATTGTGGTGTTAACCAATAGTCCCATGGTAAGGATATTAACTCACGCTGACATTTCGGGACGATTGGTGAAGTGGACTACTGAACTCAGTGAGTATGATATTCAGTATGAACCAAGAGCAGCGATTAAAGCTCAAGCATTGGCTGATTTTTTTAGCCAAAACAAAACATACGGAAGGGCAGGGCTTATGGAAAGTGTATGTTGATGGTTCTTCTAACAGCGAAGGATGTGGAGTGGGGGTGCTTCTGATATCCCCTCAAGGAGATGAGATCCGATTGGCAGTCAGGTTGGATTTTCGAGCTTCCAATAATGAGGCAGAATATGAGGCCGTGTTAATTGGCCTTCGGGCAGCTAAGCAAGTTGGGGCAGCCCGGATACATCTCTATTCTGATTCGCAATTGGTAGCTCAGCAATTGAATGGGTCTTACGAGGTGAAAAGTGAGAAGTTAAAAGAGTACATGAAGGCAATAGAGTAAGCTCGGGGCCTCTTTGATGAGGTAATGTTTGAGCAGATCCCTAGAGAGAGCAACGAAAAGGCGGATGTTCTGGCCAAGATGGCTAGGTCACTTCATAACTGGAAAAACAGAGAGGTAGTCGTGCAAGTGGAATTAACACCTTCTACGGAGCTCACACCATTAGCTTCGGAAGAGAGTGACTGGAGAAAAGAGCTCTTGGAATACATGGAGAAGGGCGAGTTACCAAAGGATCTTATTCTCTAGCCCGTAAGGTTCTTTTAGCAGGATATTTTTGGCCTACTATTTTGAAAGGTGTCATAGCTTTGGTGACTTCTTGTGACAGTTGTCAGCGACATAGCAGACTTCAGCATCAGCCAGCGGCATTAATGAAAGGAATCATGGCAGCGTGTCCTTTCGATCAGTGGGGAATGGATATTGTGGGTCCTTTCCCTCTAGCCCCAGCTCAGAAGAAATTCTTGTTGGTCGCTATTGATTACTTCTATAAATGGGTGGAAGCGGAGGCCTTGGCACGAATTACTGAAAGAGAAGTTCTGAAATTTCTATGGAAGAATATTGTGTGTAGGTTTGGAGTATCGCGGAAGATTATCTCCGACAATGGGAGGCAGTTTCAAGGAGCCCGGGTGCAAGCTTGGTGCAAAGAGATGAAAATTCAACAACACTTCACATCTGTCCATTATCCTCAAAGCAATGGTCAGGTGGAGGTCACTAACAGATCTTTGGTGCAAAGCTTGAAGACCCGATTAGGAAAAGCCCAAGGAAATTGGGTGGAGGAACTCCCTAGTGTGTTATAGTCATATCGTACCACACCCAGAATTGGGACAGGAGAGACTCCATTTAGTCTGGTTTATGGAAATGAAGCGGTCTTTCCAGCAGACATTGGAGAAGAGTCAGCTCGGATCATTTTCTACGATGAGAAGAATGGAAAAAAGAGAATGGAAGACTTAGATTTTATGGAGGAGAAGAGAGAAGCTGCTGCCATCAGAATGGAGGCATACAAGAATAGGGTAGCTCGATCCTATAATCGTCGGGTGCGCAGGAAGGGCTTCCAGGTAGGAGATTTGGTGCTGAGAAAAATTTAGGAGGGGGCTATAGGGAAGCTCGACCCTAAATGGGAAGGACCGTACAAGGTGGTGATGAGGCTCAGTTCGGATGCTTACTACTTGGAAGATTCAAAGGGAAAGATGCTGAAGAGACCTTGGAGTGCTTACAATTTACGCAAATATTATTCTTAAATGTTGCAAGAACAATTTTCCTTTCAGTTGTAATTCATGCAGGCTACATTTTACTTTTATCTATAAGCAGTTGCTCTTTTGAAAATATTGATGTAGACATGCCTCAGCTCATCACCTTAGTCACGCCTTTTAGGCCCCTGACTTTGGTTCAGCTCATCACCTTAGTCACGCCTCTTAGGCCCCTGACTTTGGTTCAGATCCTCACCTTAGTCATGCCTTTTAGGCCCTTGACTTTGGTTCAGCTCATCACCTTAGTCACGCTTCTTAGGCCCCTGACTTTGGTTCAGCTAATCACCTTAGTCACGCCTCTTAGGCCCCTGACTTTGGTTCAGATCATCACCTTAGTCACGCTTCTTAGGCCCCTGACTTTGGTTCAGCTCATCACCTTAGTCACGCTTCTTAAGCCCCTGACTTTGGTTCAGCTCATCACCTTAGTCACGCTTCTTAAGCCCCTGACTTTGGTTCAGCTCATCACCTTAGTCATGCTTCTTAAGCCCCTGACTTTGGTTCAGCTCATCACCTTAGTCACGCTTCTTAAGCCCCTGAATTTGGTTCAGCTCATCACCTTAGTCACGCCTCTTAGGCCCCTGACTTTGGTTCAGCTCATCACCTTAGTCACGCTTCTTAAGCCCCTGACTTTGGTTCAGCTCATCACCTTAGTCACGCTTCTTAAGCCCCTGACTTTGGTTCAGCTCATCACCTTAGTCACGCTTCTTAAGCCCCTGAATTTGGTTCAGCTCATCACCTTAGTCACGCCTCTTAGGCCCCTGACTTTGGTTCAGCTCATCACCTTAGTCACGCTTCTTAAGCCCCTGACTTTGGTTCAGCTCATCACCTTAGTCACGCTTCTTAAGCCCCTGCCTTTGGTTTAGCTCATCACCTTAGTCACGCCTCTTAGGCCCCTGACTTTGGTTTAGCTCTCTACCTCAATCACGTCACCTCGACCCTGATTTTTGGGATCAGCTCAGTTACAGCCCTTTGATTTTAGCCCTTAGCTCAGTTTAGATACTCAAGTACAAATGGTGTTAGCAAGATATTTAAACATGCACTTGGTAATTATGAGGAGTCACTTCACATTGCTCTCATTTAGATGAGCTGGTAGGCAAGGCAATTTGGCTTGGAGCTCGGGAGCTCGGGAAAGCTCCCCACCATAATTCCCAGTTCAGGTCGGGAGTTCATTCGAGCTCTCGGGTCACATAAACCAGGTTAGGTCGGGAGCTCATACAAGCTTTCGGATAACATCAGTCAGGTTAGCTCGGGATTCCATTCAAGCTTTCGAGTCACATAATCCAGGTTAGGTCGGGAGCCCGAGAGCTCGGCAAGGCTCCCCAGAATATTTGGAAATTCGGCTCGGGAGCTCAGCTCAGCCATTCGGAAGCTCAGCTCGGCATTCAGGAGCTCAGTTCAGCTCACCCTTGGGAGTTGGTAAATTTTTAAGTATTTATCTTGCCTCCCTTCAGCAGCTCAGCTAAGCTCACCTTTGGGAGTTAGTAAATTTTTAAGTATTTATCTTGCCTCCCTTCAGCAGATCAGCTCAGCTCAACTCAATCCCTTCGGGTGTTAGTTTATTTTTAAGTGTTAATTTTACCTCCCTTACAGGAGATCAGTTTGGTCACCTAAAATTGAGCTAAGCTCATTTTAAGATGTCAGTAATCGAAACTCAAATCATGATAACATAAGAGAATAATAACCGAACTAAGCATGCATAGCATAACAAAAAAAAAAAAGAGAAAATGTTTACATCTGCAAAAACAAAAATTAATGATCATTTTCTCCCTCACCCTTTCCCTGCTCAGCCTCTCCCTCATCCTCCTTCGCTGCCTCTGCTGAGGTGAGGGAAAGGGCAAACCCCTCAGGGTCTAGGAAATCTACAGGGGTCCCTTCGGGAAGGTAACCCGCTGCCCTAAACTGCTGGGTACACCCTTCAAACCCTTTAGCTAGGTAGCCATAAGCTTGTGTAGCTACCTCATCCATGAAGTCATCGGACTTCAGGAATGCCTCTTTGAAGCCCTCAGCTCCCTTCGCCAGATCAGCTCGGGCCCCATCCAGCTCTTGCATGGCTTGAACTAGTTGATCCTGGGAGCCCTTGAGTTCACTCCGCAGAGCTTCCTTTTGCACCTCCGAGACCCTGAAGTCATTCAGTAGCTTCAGCCGATCAGCTTGAAAGCCCGCCCTCATTTCCTCCATTTGAGCTCGGAGATTGGCTATCTCTCTTTCGGAGGCCAGCTTCACATCCTCAGTTGCCTGATTGAGATCGGCTACATGAGCTTCGAAGCTTCGGGTCTCCTTGATAAGTTGCTTTCGAGAAATGGAAGCTCGGAGAGACACCTCGGCGTTAAGGGCGGTGGCCTAGCATGAAAGTAATAAAATAAAAAATGTTCCTGGATGGAATAGGAATAAGGGGTTAAACATAAAGGAGACAAGAGAGTAAGCTACCTCGGCAGAAGCTGTGTTGAAACGGTGTAGGAGGTCAGTCCAGGCAAGACTCTTCACAAAATCAGCATCGGCTTGAGAGAGCATGTCCCGAAGGACTGAGCCTGCTGTTGGGGTGGGGCCTACCCCCACTATCCGAAGCTCGTCATGATACATATCGAAGAAATTGGAGCGACATTGAATCACGGGGGTCTGGGGTTTGTCAGACCTGAACTGCCGAAGGGGCGCTACCTCGGGAATGGTAGATTTACCCGAATCCAGTTCTACTACCTCGGGGTGGGGGCTGGAGGTAGCACGCCTCTTGGATCCTTTAGAAGGGGTAGTGTAGGGCTCAGAGGAGGCGGCAGCTCAGGGTGAAGCAATTTTGGATTTGCCCGAGGAAGCTTCAGCCTTGCTCCCGGGCTGAGCTGTTGTTTTCTTCTTCTCAAACATCCTTTTCATTGCAGCATTCATCACTCTTTTTTCTGGGCAGGAAAGAAGGAGGTAAAAAAAAAAAAAAAAAAAAAAAAAACAGCAACGGAGCTAGAGAGGGGGAGGGCCGTACCTAAGTTTCCCCGAACAGAAACATCGGCCGAGATAAGCCCATGATGGCAGAGAAAATCCTCTGCCATCAGGGCAGCAATATTAAAGCACCTTCCCCCTATAGCCCTCTGAGCTCCTGCGAATAACTCCCCCTGTCGAAAGCCCGGGGCAGGAACAGGCTAAAGGGGGAGGACTTCCCTCCAAGTGGAGCATATATCCCAAGCCTCGGAGGGATGGACAAAAAAGAATGAATTTTTCCAATTTTTTTTTGAACTGGGAGAGCCCTTAAAGAATTTACAGTTAGGTCGGCAAGAAAGGTAGAAAGGGCCCTCCTCAGAACGTTTGGGGAGTAAAAAGTTACAGATAGTAAAGCAGTTTACTTCAAAACCTAAGGTTCTAAAAAGAACTATGAAGCTGCACAGGGTTTGGAAGGAGTTAGGAGTGAACTGCCCTAAATGAAGCTCGTAATAACGGCTAAGTTGTTGGAAAATGAGGGGGAGGGGGAACCGGAGGCCAGCTTCTAGCTGGTCCAAGTAAAAAGTGTAATATCCTCGTGGGGGACGGTCAGCTCGGTCTTCTGGGTCAGGAATGATAAACTCGTAATTTTTAGGGGCGTGGGATAGAGCTCTTATCTTGTCCTCATCCGAAGCATCCAGCTCGGAGGGGTATTGCTCATACCACGGCACCGCAGGGGTTTCAGGGTCGTAGCCCAGGTCATCATCCCGAGCAGGGGATGATGCGAAAGCAGGGTCCTGGCCTATAGGCTCTCCTGCAGTAAGAGTGAGGGAATCAAATCGATCCACCTCAGCAAATGCTTCGTCTGAGCTCCCAGAGTGAGCTCGGGAAGAAGTAGCCATGAGGAGTGTTTACTTACTTAGGGAGCTCGGACACTTTAGGAAAGGAAGGAAAGCAAAGGAGCTCGGAAAAAAAGGAATTCAATAGAGAATTCACAAAAACAAGAGGCGGAGAAAGTGAAAATGAAATTTTTACAGTGAGGCCTATTTATAGAAAGCTCGGATCAATCCAGGTCGTTGATCTTGGGACAGGTGGACGGCTCAGATCGAGTAGAATTCAAAAAGTTACCGTTACATAGTACTTGCCAGAATGACAGCTGGGCTTGGTGAGGCACCTCAGCTCGGCATCCACTTAGGGTCATCTCAGCATAAAAACGAATTTCGAGTCTTTGACCTCAATTTGACTTTTATGGGAGGGACTTGTGATACCCGGAAGAGGAAATCACCTCAGCTCATAGATGACCCTAAGGTAAAGATCAATCCTTAGCTAGCCAGAATCATCCAGGGGTCAGCTCGGGTAGGGAGTTTGGGAGCTCTGGAGCTCGGCCGAGCTCCTCCATCATAATGACCAGCTTAGTTCAAGAGCTTATCTCCAGCTCGGGTCGGGAGCTCAGCTCGGGAGCTCAGTCAAGCTCCATCACCATTGCCTCCAGCTCGGGTCGGGAGCTCGGGAGCTCAGCCAAGCTCCTCCACCATCCTCCAGCTCAGGTCGGGAGCTCAGCTCGGGAGCTCGGGAGCTCAACCAAGCTCCTCCACCATCATCCAGCTCGGGTCGGGAGCTCAGCTCGGGAGCTCAGGAGCTCAGCCAAGCTCCTCCACCATCACCTCCAGCTCGGGCCGGGAGCTCAACCAAGCTCCTCTACAGTCATCTCCAGCTCGGGTTGGGAGCTCTGGAGTTTATCTCAGCCTTGATGTCAGTAGGGAGTTAGCTTAGTAGAGGGATTGGACAACCTTGATGAGCTAGCTAAGATGTTAGGATCAGTGTTCAGGTTGAGTTCAGGGGTTCAGCAATAACTCACTCACCCCTTTTCCATATATGATCTCAGGGAGAGCAGCAGTATAGCGTCCTCATGATGACAGTTCAGCTCAAATTAAGTGTATTGTTATTTCTTTTGTCAGACAAGATTCGGGCGAGATCTCAGCCTAAATATTCAGGATTATGATCCCGAGATTCGCGGATTCTTGATAAGGAAGGTATGCGCTAAATCCGGAGCTCTCTCCTATAAATAACAGGTTCACTTTCATTATTTGGATCCTAATTTTTCACTCGTGTGCACACACCACTCTCTATATTTTCGTTATCCTAGCATCTGACTTGAGCGTCGGAGGGGATACGCCGGAACACCTTCCGGCCCCCCTTAACACTCTTATTAGTGGTTTCAGGTCAGCAGCAGTTCATCTTTTATTTGGAGGAGCTTCTTCAGTTCATCCAAGGAGATCACTTTATTGAGGTATATATATATATATATACACATTTTATTTTATTATTTAATTTTTTGAAAATTATTAAATTCTTTATAACTATTAATTTATATTTATCGTTAAAACCTATTTATCAAATAATTTTTTAAACTATATTATATTTTGCACCAAAAAAATGCATACCAGCGAAATTGGGAAAATAATTTTGGTTAAAAAGTTTTTTAATATTTTTTTATTAATATAATCTGTGAAATTATAGGAAACGAGTTATATTACTTTAAACTAATGTCTCTTGTATGAGACATGTACATATAGCTTGTGGTAATGGTGTAACTCAAATCTTTTAAATCTCACAGCAGCACAAGCGTCATGATTCGATCTCTGTACCCAACAGAGATAATTATTGCACCTCAATAGACTTTAAGTACACTAGTCAATTAAAAATAATAATATAAGAACAAAATATATGGATTTGAAATAAATTGATTCCCAAAACTATCCAAATAATATGAGTGGCTATGTTGTCTCCATTTTGTAATCCAAACCCTTTGAAATCCTATTCATCCAAAATCAATTAGAGTGATTAATTTTGGTTATAATTTTGAAATAAATATTTTCTATTATACAAGTAAATGCAAATGTAGGGATTTCTAAAAATTATATAGTGTGGTATTATAATTTTTTAAATAAATAATGAATAGAGATATAATATAGTATAACGATAAAATTACTTAAAATTTTATTAATATTAAAAACATTGAATCAATAAATATGGTAATACATAATACTATCAACCAGGACGGGCCAGCCGCCAAAAAAACCTGCCAGTTGGCGGGCTGAGACGGGCTGATCCGCAATCATGTGGGCTGTGAAATCCCAGTCAACCCAACCCAAGGTGGGTTGTAAGTTAGGCCGGTCAACCCACCAAATAAATAGAAAACAGAAGTTCAAGAACATGATCAAATAGTTCATAATATACACCAAACAATAGTATCTCTCATTACACATTAATACATAAGTTCAAAACACATGACCAAATAGTTTAACAAAGTAACTAAAACTTGAAGAATTCATAAAACAAAAAGTTCAATAAAGTCAATGTTCTTTAAATCTCATCAATCATGATATCATCCATGTCAAATTCTTTTCCTTCATTTCCTTTCTCTTCAAAGTATTAATCTACATCCTCTAGAACATTTGTAACAATTACATTGCCTTCTTGACTTTTATCTACATATAAAATACACATAGATGAAATTAGTTAAAAATTAAGATCAAAATAACCTAATATATTAACTCACTTAATTAAAATTTTGTAAAAAAAAATTACTGATAGCATAGCCATTCAATCGTTTGTATACTGTTTCTGAATTTTTTGTTCATATATACAAGTTTTCACCTATATTGACAAATTATGGTATAATAACATAACAAAATATTCCAAATAAAATAAAGAAATTGAACATACAGATACTACCGAGAAATGAAAGGGTTGATGAGCTCTCCCGGATGTGCAAGAGGCAGGACGATGACGTGTGGCATTGAGTGGTGCATTGTGGCATGTGGTGCAGAGTTGAGAGCGCAGACTGTAGATGTAGAGACCCTTACCGGAATCGCCTACTAAACAAATATTACGCATGCAAAACTTAAACAACGATAGTCAGAGAAACTGCGAAAAACTTAAACCATCTAACAGCCCGACATAATACAACCGGTAAAATCATTGAGACCTAATCAATACAACCCGATTGAATAGATACTGAAACAAAGTCTAAAACGGAAAACCTTTGGTAATCTCTTGCTACAAAGCTCTGATCACTGATCAACCACTGAACTCGATCTTGATCCACCTACAAACTTGTCCCATCGAATAGGATGTCCGAGATAAAAACAGAGACGTGAGCGCTAACGCCCAGAACGTAAAGTACGAGTACACAAGTCAATATAATGCATGCAACATGAAATAATGAATGCTCTGTTACACTGGGATCAAGATCTGGAACATCATGCTCAAAACACAGGTGCCACCAGTATGCACATGCTGCTCCGAAGATACAGTGGGTGCCACACATATTGAAAACCTGATCTTGGACTATCACCGTCCTGGTAAAACTGCACACGCTGCTCCGTCGATACAATGAGTGTCACACAGTACCCGATCGTACAAAAAACCCTAGGACTGAGCGGCCCTAGAAACAACAGGATATCTTTTGAAAGAATATACATGCTCAACTTGATATGCTAATGCTCAATATAAACCATGAACAGTAATATCATGCATCTAATGCAGATAGTAATGCAACACATAATAATGCAACATAAAAACATGCATACTCGCTGGCTATCTCGGTCAGTAATTACGTACCTCACTACTGGCCTAGCAGAACAACTGTTTACAATCCAAGCTTACAAGTCAAGACAACACCATATCATCAATACTTATATAAATGTCTTAACTATACTAATAGCTACTCCCAATAGCTACCAAGAGCCCAGACTTATACATGCGTCCGTCGTCAGCCCGTTGATGTCGAAGACCCTGAACCAAGAACAACTTAGCTACAAGCCCCGTAGCATCTCGTTAATGCCCGACCCTCGAAAAGATGACCAAAACACTAAGAATCAGACACTGGCTCAAAACCCACACCTAAAATATGCATTAACTATGAGAAATCTTGTCTCTATTTATAGACAAAGATCGAACCTTCCGATCTCCAGTTCGGAAGTTCCGAACGCTCTTCGGAGCTTTCGATCATCCTTCCGATCCCTCACCACTGAACGCTTGTTTCTGATTGGACAACTCACTACTGCCGACACTGTTCGGACCTTCCAAACTATCATCCATCCAATCACCCAATCAAAACCCATAATATGTCTGACTGCAGGACTTCGGAACATTCGATCATGGGTTCGGAGCTTCCGAACTCACCCTCTGCTTCCAAACTACATCGCTTCTTCTGATCACTTTGGAACCACCGATCATCCTAGCTCTCAAGTTCAGACCTTTCGAACCACTCTGGTCTTTGGCATCTTCCGGATAATTTCCAGACGTCTTGATTCCAATTTTCTACTCAATAAACACAAATTAAAATTTCTTGATCATTTTTTAACCATCTTAACATTTTCAGACACTAATTACTTAAATCGGAGATCGGGTTATTACATTTTCCCCACCTTAAGAGATTTCGTCCTCCAAATCAAGTCTAGGTCAAACCTGCGAATGTAACATCAAAACACTCCAAAGATTGTCTGATCGGTCACTGATCTAAACTCATGAGAACTTATCCTTATGGATTCAATTATAAAACACTAGATCCTCAAGTCACCAAGACTGAGAAGTTAACCGATCACGAAATCAACAAGAATCAACACCAGAATTTAAACCACGAGAACACGATATGATACAAATTTATTACAATCCCAAATTCTAAAACAAAATAAAACCTATTACAAAGATACCCAAACAGATAAACAATCAAAATTCATCCGGCATATCATCATCCTTCCTAGGATCCTCTCTCCGGAGTGCATACACTTGACTCGGCACTCGTAGCCACCCGACACTTCTCAGTGGGGTGATCTCTCCCGCAATGGTCACACTGTAACTTCATCTTACTAAAATGGAGAGCCTCACCATATCATGCAGATGAAGAAGATTCAGGCTTCTTGAACGATTGTACTCTTGGTTCCAACACACTCGGGGTCCTACTTGTCTGTAAAGAATTCTGTCTCAATGTGCTGTCATAAACCTGCCAAAACCGATTTACCAAGCTCTCATAAGTATTGGGATTATCGAAAATAGCCACGCGCTCATAGATATCCTGATTCAACCCTAGCATGAACTGATCATGCTTCGCAGCTGAACTCTCACTAACGTGAGGACAAAATGGCAAAAAGTCGATGAACTTCTGCTGATACTAATCAATTGTTATCTTTCCTTGCTTCAGACTCAACAATTCCATCGCCCTTGCCTGTAGGAGTGCTAGTGGTAAATGCAAGTCTAAAAAATTCCTTGCGGAATTATTCCCAAGTGACACGCCCTCGTTCGGCCATCACAGATGCTAACGCAGACTTCTACCACTTGGGAACCCTGTTCTCCAAAAGAAACTCAGTAGCCTCCATATTCTACACTTCCGAGCAATGGAAAGACTGAAAACAATGCTTCATGCATTCCAACCAATCTTCGTTAGCTTTCGGGGTCTCACAGCCAACCAGTGGCTTAGGCCCCAATCGAATAAACTTGTGCAATTCAAACCGGCGACGATCATTCTCTTGAGGGTGGCGATGAGCTCGAGGATTTCTCGGTTCCTCCTCATCCCCACATCGACTGAAACTTCCATGACTACTCTCATCGTCATATCCAACCATCTCTACAAAGACACAACAGGAATTTAATCCCAATAGAAGGTCATATATCCCAAAATCTAATGCATGATCTGGTACCAATAAATTTAGCGTTCCGCACCGGAATCGCCTACTATAAAAATCTTATGCATGCAATAAAAACTTAAACAATGATAATCAGAGAAACTGCGAAAAACATAAACCATCTAACAACTCGGCAGAATACAACCGGTAAAATCACTGAGACATTATCATTACAACCCAATTGAATAGATACTGAAACAAAGTCTAAAACTGAAAACCTTTGGTAATCTCTTGCTACAAATCTCTGATCACTGATCAATCACTGAACTCAATCCTGATCCACCTGCAAACCTGTCCCATCGAATAGGATGTCCGAGATAAAAACAGGGACGTGAGCGCTAAAGCCCAGAACACAAAGTATGAGTACACAAGTCAATATAATGCATGCAACATGAAATAATGAATGCTCTATTACACTGGGACCAAGATCTGGAACATCATGCTCAAAACACAGGCGCCACCAGTATGCGCACACTACTTCGAAGATACAATATGTGTCACAGATACTAAAAAAATGATCTTGGACTATCACCGTCCTGGATAAAACCGCACACGCTGCTCCGTCGATACAATGGGTGTTACACGGTACCCAATCGTACAAAGAAACCTTAGGGCTGAGCGGCCCTAGAAACAACATGCTATCTTTCGAAAGAATATATAGGTTCAATGTGATATGCTAATGCTCAATATAAATCATGAACATTAATATCATGCATCTCATGTAGATAGTAATGCAACACATAATAATGCAACATATAAACATGTATACTCGCTGGCTATCTCAGTCAGTACTTACATACCTCGCTATTGGCTTAGCAGAACATCTGTCTACAATCCAAGCCTACAAGTCAAGACAATACCATATCACCAATACTTATCTAAAAGCCTTAACTAGACTAATAGTTCCTCCCAATAGCTACTAAGAGCTCATACTTGTACCTACGTCCGTCGTTAGCCCGCTGATGTCGAATACCATGACCTAATAACAGTTTAGCTAAAAGCCCCTAGCACCTCGCTAACGTCTAGCCCTTGAAAAGACGACCAAAACACTAAGAATAAAAAACTGGATTGAAACCCACACCTAAAACATGCAATAACTATGGAAAATCTCGCCTCTATTTATAGAAGAAGATCGGACCTTCAATGTGTGTCCCTTATTGGACAACTCACTGCTGCCAACACTGTTCGGACCTTCCGAACTCTAGCTCGGAGCTTTCGAACTGTCATCCGTCGAATCACCTAATCAAAACCCATACCCTGTTTGACTGCAGGACTTCGGAACTTCCGATTGTGGGTTCGGAACTTTCGAACTCACCCTCTGTTTCAAAACTACATCGCTTCTTCCGATCACTTCGGAACCACCGATCATCCTAGCTCTCAAGTTCGGACCTCCGAACCACTCTGGTCTTTGGAACCTTCCAAACCATTTTCAGACGTCATGATTCCAATTTTATACTCAATAAACCCAAATTAAGATTTCTTGATCATGTTTTAACCATCTTAGCATGTTTAGACACTTAATTACTTAAATCGAAAGTCGGGTTACTACAGTAGAGAGAACCGAGAAGGCGATAACGAAGAGAAGAGAGGCGAAACAAAGAAGTGGGCGACGGGACGATGGTTGCTTGGAGAGAAAAAAAAACAAAACTAGGGTTTTGAGAGAAAAATAATTATTATGGGTCCATCCGACCAAGGCCCATATAGGCTGTAGCATAAGCATAGGAAGAATGCATACTATTTTTTTTTTTTTTTACTGTGGAAGAATGCATACTAGCTAGTAGCAGTTTCTATCAATTTAAAATTTGAATTTTTTATTTTTGTCCAACCCACGGGCCAACCAGAGCATGATGCGGGCCGTCTCACCTAGGCCCGCGACCCGCACGTGCTGGCCCATGTGGCCCACTTCCATATAGGTTGATAATATTTCAATTCAATCCGCCAAATTACTTGGTGGGATGGGCCAATCCAGCAAACTCGACCCAAGTAGATGGCTCTAGCAATACTGGACAAAATATGTAAAAAGAAAGGGGGAAAGGGGGAAAACTAAAAAATTTGGTGTGAAAGGACGAAAGCAATTGAAACTTGAGAGGGGCGAGGGGGAGTGATTAAAATATTTAATAATTCATGCACCATACAACCGACTAACATTCTGCGGCAGGATGGTCAACTTATTATCGTAAAAAAATATTATTATTATTATTATTATTATTATTATTATTATGGGGAAATTGTTTTTAAATCCCTATTACCAAACTTCAATCTTTGTCCAGTCCCCATGTCAGATTAACTTTCTTTGAACTCCCTAACACACACACAAAATATTTATTTTAACTCCCTATTATGTTATTTTATTCATTTTTATTGTTTTTTGTGTCTCATGTAGTAATTATATTATTTTTTCTAGTTTTTAGTGCCTTTAATTATTTTTATATTATTTCACTTTCTTCATTTACTCATGTTTGTACCTATATCAACCAATGGTGGAATTGCATGTATCGGTTTTTTTTTTTCATTAATAAATCCACCAATTTTTCAAATATAATGAGATCCATGGTTGTGTAATATTATATGATAAGAAATTGCTTATTTATTTGTTTTTCGCAGTGAAGTTTTTACTTGAAATCCTTTAATAATATTTAAAGGTTCATAAATTATTTTTTTAGTTCTTTGTTTTCATATGTTTATCCAGAATTTTTATGTTGTTGTTCTTGAATTTTTTATGTGATTTTTATTTTTATTGTTGGCTTTTTCAGTGAAATAATTATTTATTTAAAATGCTTGAATGATTATGGTAAATCTGTTTTTGCCCAAAATTTATTTTATTTCTTGAAATTTTTATGAAACTACTTGTTAATGTATTTTGTGGTTGCATTGAAATGTTTAGCCCGTGACACAGATGAAATCTGAAGATATGAAAAGACAATGAAGATGGAGACTTGTCGAGCTCGTGTTGTTGTGAGTATACTATATGATGAACATGGATTGCTGAAAAACAAATTTGAATGATTTTTATTATGTGTTTATGCTTTTGGGGTTGATGTAAGTGCGACAATAATTAATTAGTATGAAGATATTTTGTAAACTAAATGTGGTTTAATATTTTTTTAAGCTTCAGTGAAAATAATTTGTATGTGTATTCCATATTTTTGGTACAAAAATTAAGATAATAGTACATAATTTGTATAATTTAGCATAATTATTCATCTTTTCGGGTTGATAAAAATTGGTCTTACTAAGATTGAACATGAAAACTAAATACAATTTATGATCATATATATATACATATATATATATATATTAATATTCGATTGGTTTTATCATTTATGTATGATCCTTGAAAACGAAGGATATGTGAAAGGTGTCAAGTCTTGTATATATATTGGGTTTGGTTTGATAATAACAGTTAAGAATTGCAAGATATATATTGACATAAATTGATTTCAAATTAATATCGAATGGTTAATACTTTGGAATAATTTCGACTTACTAAGGCCAACACATGAATAATAAGAGTACACATGCAGCTTAATTGATTGTAAATTTTTGTACTTCATGAGATAAAATTTTGGACCACTAAGATCGATCTTGCCAAGTGAAAACAAATTAGTTTTGAATTCTCCCGACTTCAAAATAAATCAAAATTAATTTGAAACAATCTCGAATATTTTTGGAAAAAACAAATAGGAAATTGGGTATGAGAAACTCATTGTTTGTACATGCACGAAGAGGCTATGATTTCATGCATAACAAACATGATGATGCTTATGATGAGTTTTCATGGTCGTATGAATTGTCGTCCAATTAAATTAGTACTGATCTAATGTCATGTGTACTATTTTGGTAAATGTAGAAGAAAAATACATTGTTCATTATTAAATGAGATAACATGTGGTGATATAATTAAATGTTCAATGTCCACAATTGTGTAATTAGATGTATTTCTAAGTTTCAACAGTTGTTGAATGTTATTTAGGCATCGATTAGCCAAATTTATAAGACGAAGCTTGTATTTGAACTTCACCATTAAAATAGCATGCATGATCATGAGGCCTAACACAACACATGAGCAAAACAAATGCAAGTTAATTGCACATATAATGTTCTATTTCTTGGGATAAAATTTTGGGTCACTAAAACCGACCTTGCCAAGTGAGGGTAAATTAGGTTCGAATTGTCCCTGATTTAGAATAATAACAAATATATATTTCAAGCAATATCGGACATTTGTGGCATAATCGGATAGGAAATTAGGAATGAGAGACTTGAATTCTTTGCAAACACACGAAGATATTATGATTTGGTGCATAACACACATTATGATGTTTATGATTCATTTTCATTGTCTGTGAATAGTCATATATCCAATTTCATTAGTGTTGGTTATCTAATATCATGCACACTACTTTGTCAAATATAGAAGATTAATACATTACTCATTATTCAATGAGATCACATGTGGTGATATCATTCATATATTGTCCAATTTCTACAATTGCGTAATTAGATGTACTTTTAAATTTCAATATTTGAATATGATATTTAGAATTGATTAACAAAATTTGTAAAACATTGCTTGTATTTAAACTGCACTATTAAAAGAGCATGTATGATCATGAGGTATGACAAAACACATGAGCGAGAATAGTACAAATACGGCTTAATTGTGTATATAATGTTCTAATTTTTGGGATAAAATTTTGGGATACTAAGATCTCTTTCCAAGTGAAAGTAAATTAGGTTCAAATTGTCATCGATTTGGAATAATTCCAAATATATTTGGAACAATCTCATATATATGTGACACAAAATAAAGGAAATTAGGAATGAGAGACTCATTCTTTGCACACATACAAAGATTTTATGATTTTGTGTATAGCACACATTATGATGCTTATGACGAGTTTTCATTGTCGTATGAATAATCGTCCAATTCTATTAGTGTTGGTTTTAATATCATGTACACTACTTTGACAAATGTAGAAGATGAATACATTACTCATTATTCAATAAGATCACATATGGTTATATCATTCATTGTCCAATTTCTACAATTGCGTAATTAGATGTACTTTTAAAATTCAACATTTGAATACGATATTTAGAATCGATTAACCAAATATGTAAGACGATGTTTGTATTTGAACTTTACTATTAAAAGAGCATGTATGATAATGGGGTCTGACACAACACATGAGCGATAATAGTACAAATATGGCTTAATTGCGTATATAATGTTCTAATTTTCGGGATAAAATTTTGGGACACTAAGATCTCTTGCCAAGTGAAAGTAAATTAGGTTCAAATTGTCATCGATTTGAAATAATTCCAAATATATTTGGAACAATCTCAGATATATGTGGCACAAAATAAAGAAAATTAGGAATGAGAGACTCGTTCTTTGCACACATACAAAGATTTTATGATTTTGTGTATAACACACATTATGATTCTTATGACGAGTTTTCATTGTCGTATGAATAATCGTCCAATTTTATTAGTGTTGGTTATTTAATATCATATACACTACTTTGACAAATATAGAAGATGAATACATTACTCATTATTCAATGAGATCACATGTGGTTATATCATTCATTGTCCAATTTATACAATTGCGTAATTAAATGTACTTTTAAAATTCAACGTTTGAATATGATATTTAGAATCGATTAACCAAATATGTAAGACGATGTTTGTATTTGAACTTGCTATTAAAAGAGCATGTATGATCATGGGGTCTGGCACAACACATGAGCGAGAATAGTACAAATACGGCTTAATTGCGTATATAATGTTTTAATTTTTGGGACACTAAGATCGTTTGCCAAGTGAAAGTAAATTAGGTTCAAATTGTCATCGATTTGGAATAATTTCAAATATATTTGGAACAATCTCAGATATATGTGGCACAAAATAAAAAGGAAATTAAAAATGAGAGACTCAGTTTTTGCACACATACAAAGATTTTATGATTTTGTGTATAACACACATTATGATGCTTATGATGAGTTTTCATTGTCGTATGAATAATCGTCCAATTCTATTAATGTTGATTATTTAATATCATATACACTACTTTAACAAATGTATAAGATAAATACATTACTCATTATTCAATGAGATCACATGTGGTTATATCATTCATTATCCAATTTTTACAATTGCGTAACTAGATGTACTTTTAAAATTAAACATTTGAATATGATATTTAGAATCGATTAACCAAATCTGTAAGACAATACTTGTATTTGAACTCTACTATTAAAAGAATATGTATGATCATGAGGTATGA
Source organism: Henckelia pumila (assembly GCF_033568475.1). Classification (NCBI taxonomy): domain Eukaryota; kingdom Viridiplantae; phylum Streptophyta; class Magnoliopsida; order Lamiales; family Gesneriaceae; genus Henckelia; species Henckelia pumila. The sequence goes on from NC_133120.1 coordinate 147,014,932, forward strand.
CACAACACATGAGCAAAAAGAGTACAAATACGGATTAACTGCGTATATAATGTTCTACTTTTCGGGATAAAATTTTGTGCCTCTAAGATATTTTGCCAAGTAAAAGTAAATTAGGTTCAAATCGTCATTGATTTGGAATAATTCCAAATATATTTTGAACAATATCAAAATGTCATCGATTGCATGAACATATATATGTGTTTGTTCCAAATATATTTAGAATTATTTCAAATCGATGACAATTGAAACTTAATTTACTTTGACTTTGCAAGCGATCATAGTGATCCAAAACTTTATCCAAAAAATAGGACATAATATGTGCAATTAACCTGTATTTGTACTCTTTTTGCTCATATTTTGTGCTAGACACCATGATCACGCATGCCCTCTTAATATTAAAGTTCAAATACAAGCGCCATCTTACAAAATTGGCTAATCGATGCCTAAATATCACATTCAACAACTGTTGAAACTTAGAAATACATCTAATTACACAATTGTAGACATTGAACAATGAATTATATCACTACATTGTTGGAGAACTCGGCGATCGAATCAATCGGAATTGATACCCAGTGCAGCGGAAATTTAAAAATTTTATATGGAACGATTCCATATTGGGTATCAAAACTTAACGATTAAATTGTGTGTGTAAAAATTAAATAACAATTATAAATTTTTACCTCCAATCTCGAATCGAGATTATGGACACCAACAGATTGCTCTGCTCTTGTTGTATATCCCTGGAACTGATGGACGAACTGTTCTTCAATCAGGTCCACGAACGGATATTTAATCCCTCTGATAGATTGCACTAGAAAATCTATCAGAAGTTTCTACGAAGAGAATTAACGAATTTGATCCGTTAAACCAGACTGTAATTCAAAATTCACAGACTGTATTTTACCGAGCAGAGGGGAAAAGGGGGCGGCCACTTCAGAGGAAAAATACTAGGGTTTTTCGAAAATTTTGTGACCTGTTGTCTGTAATTTCTGTACTGCAATAACTTATTTATAATGTAGGCCGCTAACAGCTTAGGGCCCATTAGTCATAAGTTCAAGCCCGACAAGCAAAGCCCGCATGTTCAGAAATTAATATAAAATTCATCGTGACTCAGATTGATAAACCGATTTCACCAATTTGCACAGAAACCATTTCTGCACCTTTTAAAGTCAAGATAAATTTTTCTGAATCCGAATTCAGTGATTTCCAAAAATGTCCATCCCTATGTCATTTTAGGAAATCTTACTCCTCTACTCATAATTAAGAAGTCCAACTTCTTTGTTCATTAAATTTAACTATCTCAACGGGGATTAAAAATCCATTACTCTGTGTGACCCTCAATGGTTCAGGGATACAGCTAGCCGTGGGCTCACAACTCCTTGTGACTCGGAACAACAATTTCCGACTTGCCCATCGAATCATGGTAAGAGCGTCTAGCAACATCGCCCCATGATTCCCTAGGTATCACTGATAGTGCCTACAAGAACCAATAGATTTTGGTTAGCATACAGTACGGTCTCTTCATCCATATATCCCGATCGAATCAACAACCATTGGAATATCGAGAGTCGTTCGAGATTCGATAACTATGCAATACATCTTGAAGATCAAATAGTGACATCGCATGTGTTACTAAGAAACCAATTCTTAAAACACATCATGTACTCTGGCCAGAGATTCGTCACACTAATATCTCCTCAGATCGCATAGGATATCCACACTCGCAAGTATGTGGTGAATCCTTGACAACAAAGCATCGACTCCTATATGTGTTGTAACTGTACCCAATCCCGACACCTGATGACCCCAATAGAGTCGGTAAATGAGTCAAAGCACAGTACTAGCATATAGAGTCTCAATGATGTTTCAAGTAGTAAGGACTAATGGTGTACAACCAAAACCGCGGACTTTATCCACTCGATAAGTGATAACCACTTGGAAAGTCCGGATAGGGTAGTTCGATCATTCATCATATGAATATCCATTTGCATGCTTCGAACATCTCTATGTTCCTTACCAATGAAACATGGTACTCTGCATCGCAAATGCTAGTCTCAAACTCGAGCGATCCTTATCCTTATTATCGGACGGCTCAATCGACTAGGAACAGTTTAGAATATACAGTGACTATAAGATGTGTTTCATGATAGCCATCCCTATGTGCTACCACATCTTACATATACTATAGTATATTCAAGGTCTTTATCAAAACAACAATAGTATATCGCAATATAACAATATGAAGAAAGATAAAGTCATTGCCATTAATAAAAGTGTAAATTATATTAAACAAAAGATTGTTTATACAAAGAGTCATCAAAGCCCTTAGCCACAAGTTGGCTCACCGGGCACCTACTCTTTCAATCTCCCACTTACCCTAAAGCCAACTAGTCATACTACGTAGACCCATTGCTTCGCGATGTTTGTCAAATAATGGTCCTGGCAAGGGCTTAGTAAGTGGATCAACGATATTGTCTGCAGAGGCCACTCTTTCGACAGTGATGTCTCCTCTTTCCACAATCTCCCGGATGATGTGGTATTTCCTCAGTACGTGTTTGGATCTTTGATGAGACCTTGGTTCCTTTGCCTGAGCAACGGCACCCGTGTTGTCACAGTACCCCGGGACTGGACCAACAACTTCAGGAATGACGCCCAATTCTTGGACAAAATTCCTCATCCAAACGGCCTCTTTAGCAGCAGCTGATGCTGCAATGTATTCTGCCTCAGTGGTGGAATCCGCTGTGGTGTCCTGCTTGGAACTCTTCCAAGAGACAGCACCGCCATTGAGCATGAACACAAATCCAGAGGTTGACTTCGAGTCATCCACGTCACTTTGGAAGCTAGAGTCGGTATAGCCTTCCAATTTTAGTTTTCTTCCTCCATATACCATGAACATATTCTTAGTCCTTCGTAAGTACTTAAGAATGTCCTTCACGGCTTTCCAATGCATTTGACCGGGATTAGCTTGATATCTGCTCGTGACACTCAGAGCAAATGCTACATCCGGTCTGGTAGATATCATCCCATACATGATACTACCTATGGCTGACGCATATGGTACATGTGTCATTTTCTCTATCTCTTCATCAGTCTTGGGACACATACACTTGGATAGAGAAACTCCATGACACATGGGTAGATGTCCTCTCTTGGACCCATCCATTGAAAACCGTTTCAATATGGTGTCGATGTAGGTTGATTGAGTGAGTCCTATCATTCTCTTAGATCTATCTCTATAGATCTGTATCCCTAGAATATAGGATGCCTCACCCAAATCCTTCATCGAGAATCTACCTGATAACCATATCTTTGTTGACTGCAACATCCCTACGTCATTCCCAATGAGTAGGATGTCATCAACATAAAGTACTAAGAATGTCACAGCATCCTTAACTACTTTCTTGTACACGCATGGTTCCTCCGGCTTCTTGATGAAACCAAAATCTTTTATTGTTTCATCAAATTTCTGGTTCCAACTTCTTGATGCTTGTTTTAGACCATAAATAGATCTCTGAAGCTTGCATACCTTATGCTCGCTTCCCATAGATGTGTACCCCTCAGGCTGCTTCATATAGATTTCTTCCTTAATGTCTCCATTAAGAAAAACAGTCTTCACATCCATTTGCTATATCTCATAGTCATACCAAGCAGCTATGGCAATAAGGATTCTTATGGACTTGAACATTGCAACTGGTGAAAAGGTTTCATCATAGTCAACTCCTTGTCTTTGAGTATAACCTTTCGCCACCAATCGCGCCTTGTAGGTCAATACCTTACCATCAGGCCCAAGCTTTCTCTTGTAGATCCATTTACACCTATTGGAACAATTCCATCGGGAGGATCTACTAAAGGCCAAACTTGGTTTGTATGCATCGAATCTATTTCCGACTGCATAGCTTCAAGCCATAAATTTGAATCCGCATCAGAAATTGCTTCCTTGAAGTTTCTTGGATCACATCCAACATCGGGTTCATCTTGATCCCCTTCAAGAAGAAGACCATATCGAATAGGAGGTCTAGAAGTCCTCTCGGATATTCTAGGTACAGGCGTGTCTATCAATGGTTCCTGAGGTGTAGGATCGTTATTTTGTATTTCGGGTTCTTCTCGAATTTCTTCGAGTTCCATCATCTCGCCTTTCTTATCCAATAAGAACTCCTTCTCCAAGAAGGTGGCATTCCTTGAAACAAACACCTTTGTTTCAGCAGGATAATAGAAATAATATCCGATTGAATTCTTTGGATACCCTACAAAATAACATAAGGTGGATCGACTATCCAACTTATCTCCCACTGTCTGCTTCACGTAAGCAGGACATCCCCAAATCCTCAAGTACGAATACTTAGGAACTTTGCCATTCCATAACTCGTATGGTGTTTTTTCCACTGCTTTAGTGTGGACGTTGTTCAACAACAATACCGCCGTTTCAAGCGCATAGCCCCAAAACGAAGGTGGAAGCTCAGTGAAGCTCATCATGGATCGAACCATGTCCAACAAAGTTCGATTACGACGCTCCGATACACCATTCAGATGTGGTGTCATAGGAGGAGTCCACTGAGAGAGAATCCCATTCTCTTTCAGATAGCCCAAAAACTCGGTACTCAAGTATTCTCCACCTCGATCCGATCGAAGTGCTTTAATACTTTTACCTAGCTTGTTTTCTACTTCAGCCTTGAATTCTTTGAACTTTTCAAATGCTTCAAACTTATATTTCATTAAATATAAATACCCATACCTAGAATAATCATCAGTAAAGGTAATGAAGTAGGTGTGGCCATATTGAGTACCAACTCTAAATGGACCACAAACATCTGTATGGATCAAATCCAACAGATTTTGACTACGCTCAGGTTTCCCCTTAAAAGGAGATTTAGTCATTTTTCCTTTTAGGCAGGGTTCACAAGTAGGTAGAGAGTTAATATCAGACATATCAAACATGCCCTCTCCCACTAGCTTGTTCATCCTCCTTGAGGAAATATGACCTAGCCTAGCGTGCCAAAGGTTTGCCGGGTTTTGGCTATCGATTTTTCTTTTGTTTGTTGTTGCCGGTTTATCAACATAATTTATTGGAACGTCTTTTAGTTTTAAGTTATATAGATCATTTTCAAGTTGTCCATTTCCAATCAAACATTCATTCTTGTAAATATTGCAAATCCCATTCACAAAATTGCAAGAATAACCATCTCTATCAAGCATAGAAACAGAAATAATGTTTTTAATCAAATCCGGAACAAATAAAACATCTCTCAAAAGTAACTTAAAACCGTTCTGCAAAATTAAATAAATATCTCCCACAGCTTTAGCTTCAACTCTGGAACCATTTTCGAGCCTCAGCTGGGTCTCACCCATTCTAAGCCTGCGACTTCTTGTCATCACCTGCAAATCATTGCAAATGTGAGATCCACATCCGGCATCCAATACCCAAGAAGTAGTATTAAGTGAAACATTTATTTCAATATAAAACATACCCTTCGCAGTTCGCAACTGCTCTAGATATTCCTTGCAGTTACGCTTCCAATGACCGGGCTTCTTGCAGTAATGGCAAACATCCTTGGATTTTTCCATGTTTGAAGCCTTTGTCTTGTACTTCTTCTCGGGTTCGATTTTCTTGGGTGGGGCAGAACGTTTCTTACCCTTTGTACTTGGCCCCTTCTTAGCAGAAGAAGAGGAGCCCACCAAGAAAGCCGATTTATCCTTCTTTAAAGTGGATTCATATGTCACAAGCATATTGACCATATCTTCAAGGGAGGCCTCTATCTTGTTCATATTGAAATTCACCACAAATCCGTCAAATGAAGAAGGAAGAGATAGAAGTAGTAAGTCCACGTTGAGTTCATGCTCCAACACCAAATCAAGGGTTACCAACTTCTGTATGAGCCAAATCACTCGTACCCCATGATCACGGACCGAAGTCCCTTCACGCATGCGACACGTCATTAGATCCTTTACAGTAGCGAACCTTTCAGCCCTCGATTGAGCCCCAAAAAGTTCCTTGAGTTGTACGTGAATGTCAGCAGCATTCACGGTGTCCTCAAATCGCCTCTGGAGTTCATCAGACATCGAGGCTTGCATATAGCATTTGGCCTTGATATCATGGTCCCACCATGTATCAAGTTTGGCTAACTCTTCCGGACTTATGTCAGCTGGTGCTTCCTTCGGAGGAGATTTTTCTAACACGTAGAGCATCTTCTCCGAAGTCAAGACAATCTTCAACTTACGGAACCATTCCGTATAGTTTGCGCCAGTCAATTTATTTTGTTCGAGGATCGAGAAAAGTGGATTACGCGAATTCATCTTTATGAAATACTGAAAAGAAACAGACAAATATCAGTGATTGTTTAAGTAATTTACTAAGACATAAAATAGGCAAAATTTATTTTATGAATCTCACTCCCACTATTTTAACGATTTCACTACCCTCTAGTGAAAACGGGAAACTGTTTTCCTTAGTGAGAACATGGAGTCCAATTGACAAACTATGGTCCCGAATAATATCAGCCAACCATAATTTTCAAAAGGTAGAGCCCAATTGCTTCCAAAGCAACCTCCATGTTTTTACCTCATGTCCAATAAGGGCCCAATAATATGACGCCGTTTATTGTGACATGTCAAGATGACCCATCAATATTAAGTTGTGATGGACGGTCGCCATGTGGATCCCCCAATAATATGAGCCGATCCCATGGGAGTTCCACCCAACTTACAACATGTGTCGATCCAATGTACAGCTTTCCGACGAACGGGCCCCCCCAATAATATGAGCCGGACCGTATCCGCGGGTAGCATCTCATACATTGATCGTTGATGGAAGGTAGGAACATTTAAACAAATTTAAATTTCCTTTATTTATCTTGATATTAATTTTAAATCATATTTAAAATGAGGGATTTTAATTTTGAAAATTTGTCTCATCATTTTTAAAATTTTGTATGCTTGCCGGATTCACACAATTTTGTCTAAAACATGCATACAACAATAATATCACATATTATATAGGATGATCGATTCCATTTCTAATCGACCCGTGGTTGCCAATCACGAGTCTTAGTCCAATCCTAGGTAATATACAGTATGCAATGCAATCCTATTACATTGTGCTTCCAATTTACATTTCTTCTGTCTTTATTGTCTGCTGGGCCCACCTCCATCTTCAAATCTTCATCTCCCACTAAGTCTAATGTATTTACAATAAATAACCATGACAAGTAGGGGATACATTTCAAGGGGTGGGAACGGGCCATAAATCAAGCCCACTTTTATTACATATGACAATTCATATTGGGCCATAAACCAGGCCCATTAATAAATCCAACAACAATAAAAACAAATGTAAATTCCTAACATACACCTACAAAATTGGTCATGGCAATCGATCATCCTTATCCAATAACATTTAATTCAAAATTAATTTATTGGATAACATGCAATGGAAATTTAAATTAAAAGGATAAAATCATATTTCATATATAAAATTTCATTTTACATACAAAATCATATTTTATCTTTTTATCAAATAAAATCATATTTTATCTATAAAAATCCAATTTTATACATAAAATTATATTTTACTCAATATATCCATAAGATCATATCTTATCATCAATTGTACCAAAAATAATTAATTTCAAAATTCAATTTAACGGATAAAATATTTAAATTTTCCAAAAATTCAAATTTATCCAAAAATCAATTTTAAAATTTTCGGACTCGAACAATTCGATCCGACGCCTCGTGGACTAATCAAAAACAATTTTCGATCGGACCAAAAATAGAATTTTAACATATTAAAATTTAATTTAAAATTAAAAAATTACTTTTTTTTTCCGCGGGCCGCCCGGGACACTCCCGGGCAGCCCGCGCCCCAAAGGGCTCGGGCCGGGCAGCGACGATCGCTGCCCTGGGCAGCTCCGTGCGCCACCCTGTGCAGCGCCGTGCGCTGCCCGGGGCAGCGACCATCGCTGCCCCCCCGGGCAGCGATCCAATCGCTGCCCGGGTTTTGCCCGAAAAAAAAAATTTTATTTTTAAAATATTTATTTTGTTTCAAAAACCGAGGCTTAAAAAAATTTTGTACAATCGATTAATTTAATCGCTTGATCTGAGCAACCTGTCTCTGATACCACTGTTGGAGAACTCGGCGATCAGATCAATCGGAATTGATACCCAGTGCAGCGGAAGTTTAAAAATTTTATATGGAACGATTCCATATTGGGTATCAAAACTTAATGATTAAATTGTGTGTGTAAAAATAAAATAACAATTATAAATTTTTACCTCCAATCTCGAATCGAGATTATGGACACCAACAGATTGCTCTGCTCTTGTTGTATATCCCTGGAACTGATGGACGAACTGTTCTTCAATCAGGTCCACGAACGGATATTTAATCCCTCTGATAGATTGCACTAGAAAATCTATCAGAAGTTTCTACGAAGAGAATTAACGAATTTGATCCGTTAAACCAGACTGTAATTCAAAATTCACAGACTGGATTTTACCGAGCAGAGGGGAAAAGGGGGCGGCCACTTCAGAGGAAAAATACTAGGGTTTTTCGAAAATTTTGTGACCTGTTGTCTGTAATTTCTGTACTGCAATAACTTATTTATAATGTAGGCCGCTAACAGCTTAGGGCCCATTAGTCATAAGTTCAAGCCCGACAAGCAAAGCCCGCATGTTAAGAAATTAATATAAAATTCATCGTGACTCAGATTGATAAACCGATTTCACCAATGTGCACAGAAACCATTTCTGCACCTTTTAAAGTCAAGATAAATTTTTCTGAATCCGAATTCAGTGATTTCCAAAAATGTCCATCCCTATGTCATTTTAAGAAATCTTACTCCTCTACTCATAATTAAGAAGTCCAACTTCTTTGTTCATTAAATTTAACTATCTCAACGGGGATTAAAAATCCATTACTCTGTGTGACCCTCAATGGTTCAGGGATACAGCTAGCCGTGGGCTCACAACTCCTTGTGACTCGGAACAACAATTTCCGACTTGCCCATCGAATCATGGTAAGAGCGTCTAGCAACATCGCCCCATGATTCCCTAGGTATCACTGATAGTGCCTACAAGAACCAATAGATTTTGGTTAGCATACAGTACGGTCCCTTCATCCATATATCCCGATCGAATCAACAACCATTGGAATATCGAGAGTCGTTCGAGATTCGATAACTATGCAATACATCTTGAAGATCAAATAGTGACATCGCATGTGTTACTAAGAAACCATTTCTTAAAACACATCATGTACTCTGGCCAGAGATTCGTCACACTAATATCTCCTCAGATCGCATAGGATATCCACACTCGCAAGTATGTGGTGAATCCTTGACAACAAAGCATCGACTCCTATATGTGTTGTAACTGTACCTAATCCCGACACCTGATGACCCCAATAGAGTCGGTAAACGAGTCAAAGCACAGTACTAGCATATAGAGTCTCAATGATGTTTCAAGTAGTAAGGACTAATGGTGTACAACCAAAACCGCGGACTTTATCCACTCGATAAGTGATAACCACTTGGAAAGTCCGGATAGGGTAGTTCGATCATTCATCATATGAATATCCATTTGCATGCTTCGAACATCTCTATGTTCCTTACCAATGAAACATGGTACTCTGCATCGCAAATGCTAGTCTCAAACTCGAGCGATCCTTATCCTTATTATCGGACGGCTCAATCGACTAGGAACAGTTTAGAATATACAGTAACTATAAGATGTGGTTCATGATAGTCATCCCTATGTGCTACCACATCTTACATACACTATAGTATATTCAAGGTCTTTATCAAAACAACAATAGTATATCACAATATAACAATATGAAGAAAGATAAAGTCATTGCCATTAATAAAAGTGTAAATTATATTAAACAAAAGATTGTTTATACAAAGAGTCATCAAAGCCCTTAGCCACAAGTTGGCTCACCGGGCACCTACTCTTTCACACATGTGATCTCATTGAATAATAAACAATGTATTCATCTTCTACATCTATCAAAGTAGTACACATGACATTAGACCAATACTAATTGAATTGGACGACAATTCATACGACTATGAAAACTCATCATAAGTATCATAATGTGTGTTATGCACGAAATCATAATCTCTTCGTGCATGTATAAACAATGAGTTTCTCATACCCAATTGCCTATCTGTTTGTTCCAAAAATGTTCGAGATTGTTCCAAATTAATTTGGATTTATTCTGAAGCTGGGAGAATTCAAACCTATTTTGTTTTTACTTGGAAAGATCGATCTTAGTGGTCCAAACTTGTATCCCATACGACTCTTATTGTTCATGTGTTGACCTTAATTCGTAAGCCAAAATTATTTCAATGTATTAACAATTTTATATTAATTTGAAATCAATTTATTTCAATATATATCTTGCGATCCTTAACTGTTATTATCAAACCAAACCCGATATATATACAAAACTTGACACCTTTCACATATCTTTCGTTTTCAAGGACCATACATAAATGATAAAATCAATCGAATGTGATAATATATATATATATATATATATGCGATCTTAAATTGTATTTAGTTGTTATGTTCAATCTTAGTAAGATCAATTTATCAACCCGAAAAGACGAATAATTATGCGAAATTATACAAAATATGTACTATTATCTTAATTTTTTGTACCAAAAATATAGAATACACGTATAAATTGGTTTCACTGAAGTTTAAAAAAATATTAAACTACTTTTAGTTTACAAATGTCTTCGATCATACTAATTAATTATTGTCGCACATGCATCAACCTCAAAAGCATAGCCACATAATAAAAATCATTCAAATTTGTTTTTCAGCAATTCATGTTCATCAGATAGTATACTCGCAGCAACACGAGCTCGACAAGTCTTCATATTCATTGTCTTTTCATATATTCACATTTTATCTGTGTCACGGGCTAAAAATTCTAATGCAACCACAAAATACATTAACAAGTAGTTTCAGAAAAATTTTCAGAAATAAAATAAATTTTGGGGGAAAACAGATTTACCATAATCATTCAAGCATTTCAAATGAATAATTATTCTACTGAAGCGACCAACAATAAAAACAGAAACCACATAACAAATTCAAGAACAACATAAAAATTGGGGATAAACATATGAAAACAAAGAACTAAAAAATAATTTATGAACTTAAAATACTATTAAAAGATTTCAAATAAAATTTTCACTACGACCAACGAATAAATAAATAAGCATGTTCTTATCATGTATTATTACACAACCATGGATCTCATTACATATGAAAAAATGGTGGATTTATTAATGATTAAAAAATGAAAAAAATGGTTGACAATGGATTTATTAATGATAAAAAAAATTGGTCCATCCAATTCCACCATTGGTTGATATAACTAATGAGTAAATATATGAAGAAAGTGAAAGAATTTAAAAAATAATTAAAGGCAGTGAAAACTAGAAAAATGAATATAATAATCACACCACATGAGACACAAAAAAAACAATAAAAATGATTAAAATAATATAATAGGGATTTAAAACAAATACTTTGTGTGTCAGGGAGTTGTAAGAGAGCTTTTCTGACTTGGGGACTGGACAAGGATGAGAGTTTGGTAATGGGGATTTAAAGGCAATTTTCCGTATTATTATTATTATTATTATTATTATTATTATTATTATTATTATTATTATTATTATTATTATTATTATTTATGTTTGTGACAAAATAAATGTTTTTAAGATTTTAAAATATTTTTTATCACTCGGATGGTTCAATTCAGTCTTAGGTGGGGTTAGCAGGAGACCAGTCGGTCTCACAGTCAGGCAGGCTTATACCATTACGCTCACGAGCAAAATCTTAGCTATCCTGTTGTGACGCCCCGGTTCTTAATCTCTAAAATCATAAAATTAATCCAATATCATGAATTAAAGATAAACAATCAACAAGCATTTGAAGCTTCAAAGATTTTTTTTTTTAAGAGGGGGGGTGCGCTCGGGCGGCACTTTTCAGCCGCTCAAGCGCCCACCCTCGGGTTTGAGCACCAAAGGGTGCGCTCGAGCTGCAGTTTTCTGCAGCTCGGGCTCATCCTGGACAGTCCCGAGCTCTGTTTTTCAGCAGCCAAAGATGTGATCTTGCTAAGTCCATATCTCAACATCTCAACAAAAGAGTTAATAACATTAACAATAAGAACTTTGAATATGATTACAAGATCACGAAGCAACATTCTAGACTAAAGTTCAAGTCTAAGATCTATACAAGCATAATATGACAGCAGCTCATCATCTAAACCGGATCATCACTCTAATCTCTCAAATCTCAATTCCTCAAGCCCGTCGTTGCTCTGATCCTGAACCACCTGTTCCCATGCACACATACAAACACGACAACAGCCGGATAACTCCGGTAAAAAACATATTTCCCAGTAAAAGCAACTAACATGCAAATCATGTCATATATAGATATCAAACTCAATATATAATAAAAGATAATGCATGTTTTAAAATAGGCTTCTCTTAGAGAATCTCTTCTTTCGTCGGTTGGTATTCCGAGAAGAAGATATCGTAACTATACCACCGACTCTCCCGATCGAGGTGGGGTTACTTATCTTGCTTCCCTAGACTTTGAAGCCACTATATATGCAAATCAGACGCTAGACTAAGTTAACCACCCAGGCCATACATATATAATCCCTCAAATCGTCTAATCGAACGATTCCGTTCATTTCAAAACCAAAGAATAGGTTTTACAAGATGAATGCAATATATAACATCAATATAGCATTCATTAACACCATAAACTCATGTAATAATTCACATATGAGCAAGTAATCAAATAAGTATGTGATTTAGGGAACTCGATACAAACCATCTCGAGTTTTAAACTCATTCAAGTAGTAGTCCACTTTTACCTTTCAAATGTGATGTTTAAGGTTTCTTCTAGCTATCCAAATATGTACAAATAACCACACCATCTTGCATTAAAATTCTGCTCAAGTTACAGCCCAACTTCAAGGCAAAATACTACAAACCTTGTTCGAAATTCTATCGGTTTCGAATTCGAAATTCTCAAGTTGACATCCCCTGTGTATGAACTGAAATCACAGCATATATATCAAGGAAATATCAGCTAAAACTCAGCAACATCTCAGTCCCATATACAATAGCAAAACAACTTCAAATCATAAATTCGACGGCGTAACGGTATGAGCTCGGCAACCCGAAACTCAACTACAACAATTCTAACAATCATTCACATCCTATATCAGCTGAATATCAATCAAAACCAGCATAACATACTATAGGGATTTCGAAATAATTGCTGGAAATTCATAACAAACCGATACAACATCCGTTCCTCAACCCGACTTCAATATAACACAACATAGAAGTTCAACAACATCAATTCATAATCACATCTGATCTCTACCATTTCGAATTATTAAACCATGATGAAAGATACAAAAACTTACATCAAATCGAAGGCCTCGTTTCAATGATTCCAAAACACTTTCCGGAATCAAAATCAGATAACCGAAACTCAAGATATTGCGATTTGAAGATGAAGAATGAACTTGATTTCCTTTCCCTTCCTCTCTCGGTTTCTCTTCTGATTTTTCTGATGAAATAAGTTGAATTACACGTGAATACCTTTCAGAATAACAAGTGTCCCACTAAAAATAAGAATTTTGCACTTTGGCCCCTCAAGTCTCCAAAAATTTCAATTTGGTCCTCAGACTTTCATTCCATTCAATTTCAATCCTAAATAATTTAAGAATATTAGAATTTAAATCAAAACTTTAAATATTCTCAAATTAAATATTCTCGGATTAAAATTAAATAATTTCGGGCGTTACAAGTCTCAAGTGTATGATTGAGATTTGAGATATAACAATTAAATCAAGAAGGATCTGGAAATTGTTCTCGGAATAAAAGATCTCAGAATAAAGAACTGTTCGAGCATGTTTAGATAGTGTTTGAAAGAGCTTGTAGGAAGCACTTCTCAACTTTTATTTGGCAAAATTTTAAAATTTGTGAAAGAAAAACTGAGAAGTGTTTTTTAGAATTTATTCCAAACACTACCATAGAATTTTCGAACAATCTTATTGTCAGATTATCCAAAGTACATCCTTTTGATTCGGTTAAATTACAGACTGATAGTTTTAGCATTTGTCTTTAGACTATCCGGCTTGGTTCAGATGTTATCTAGAAGAACACAAAAACTTTTATGAGACGGTTTTAGGAATTAATTTTGTAACATAATATCTCATTCGACCTCACACATAAAAAAATATTATTTGTTATATCAAAAATGTTAATTTTATTGTAAATAAGAGTTGTGTTGTTTCGTCTCACAAATATATATAGATTCGTGAGGCCGTCTAAAAAAACGTACTCTTAAAAGAATTATCTTTTAATTTGCAAGCTTTGGTGAGGCGAATTAAAATTATAATATGCACATAAAGACAAGTTATAGTGTAACTGTGTAAGTCTCTCCTCGTCCTGTTATCGAAATAGAGTAATTTTGTATATATTATGAAGCTAAAGCAAAGATCTAAAGATCATATTCAATAGACTTAAAAAAAAAAGGATCATATTCAATAGTTGAAACCCAAATTGAATCTTAGAATCATAACACGACGGAAACTTAATAAATTTACAAAGAAATTCGTGAGATCTTGAAAATGAAGAAAAATGTACTCTCTGTCTCGTATATATGTTGGTTTTTTCCGTCTAGTTTCAAATACATATACAGTCCACTTTTATTATTTTTCCTATTTTTTTACTAATAGGTCCCTATTTAATTTTATTTTTTAATTACTATTTTTTTCCTTTTAATTAATAAGCATTCATTAAATAATATTTTTTAATTAATTGAGTCGGATCAAAGACACGTTTTACAAAATTCTTTTATCTCATGATGTTTTTTCTGAATAATAAATTAGACAATTTTGAATGCACTCCTATTGACTTTATTGGGCCCATTGATTAATTCACTAATTGGGATCAATCAAACGTAGGCATTTTATTATTTTAATTAATGGATTTAAATATTTTTTTAAAATTATCAACAAATAATGTTTTTCATTTATTTTATAGATATATTTATCATATTTCTGATTCAGAATCAGTAAATATTTCATTGTTAAACTTTGCAAAATAATAATCATTAATAAAAGAACATAAGATATGCTAAAATAAATCACGTTGCTTGCTGGTTGGAAGGCAATTCGATTGGGATAAGAGGGGAATATTCATATTTAAAGCTCATTTGGTGAAAACTTTTCAAAAAGTGGACTTTGGAAAAAGGGGGGAAAATCTTAAAAATTTAATTACAATAATTTGTTTTTTAGTTTGACAAAAATGAAAACTTTTCAAAAGTGAACTTTCGAAAAAGAAAAAAATAAATTCTTAATATTTAATTACAGAAATTTAATTTGTCCTATAAAAAAAGTTTAACCTGTATTGGAAATTCAACGTCAAGAATCAGATGAAAAATAATTTCTTATTATATGGTCTATTATTGGTTTCTTCTGATTAATTGCAATTTTGAGAAGATAATGATTCTTTAATTTGGTGATAGCGAAATGTATTATTGTGTTGCTAGCAGATTTTTTTTATAAGTGTTAGATAAAATAATATCTAAATTTTGGTGATGACAATTCTAAAAAACAAATTATTCGAACAATATTAAATATTTTTTAAGCAGATCAGTTGGGAATTGTGAACAAAACCAAGGACTTAATCGATAAATTTCATAAATGATCTTCATAATTGATCTGAACAAAAACTAAGATGATAAAGAATTTCGTTTCAGATTAGTATTTCAATTGGACCAAGTTTTGGTTAAGAGAAACTAGTCTAGCTTTCCCGGATTAATCTTTGTTGCCAGATCAGTTTAAGTGCCAGACCAGTTCAATTGTCCAAACCAGATTAATCTGCATCCGAACAACTTCCACTATCTATTCAAAATCAATCTAGGTTGTCAGAGAAAAGACAAATAGAATAAATATTTTATTTCTATATCTGGCTATATTTCAAATTCCCTGCACAGTCAGTACTATAATTGAAAAAAGGACAAAGACACGTGGTGTAACATCCCGAATTTATCTTAATCGAGTTTATTTGAGATAATCAAAAATTATAGAATTCGAGAGCCGTTTTGATATTTATCAGGGATTGTATTGCAATTTTCAAAATTTTAGGGACTAAAATGCAAATATGAGGCTTTGACCAAGTCTTATTATATGTAGAAGCATGACTAGGCTTCCTTCATTATTTCCTTTCTTCCCAAACGTGATTCCCATCCATTGAAGCTCAAGAACGAGATCTTCAAGATTTTTGTTCCCGGTTTTCGCTCGATCCGTCCGATAAAATTTAAATCCGAAGTTAGTTTTGCGATCCAGGCAACGATAGCTTCGTTCTATCGTAAGTATTTCTCCAATTAGTTATATTTAATTTTTCGGATGTCGTTGGAATTCAATTCTTTTTGAGTATGATGTTCTTGAGCTAGTTCTTATCGTTATTTTGAAGACGGGCCGAAAAAAGAACGACAGTTGGATTTATTATGAATTTTCTAGTAATTTTCGAAAATGGGGATATGGAGATTGATGGTTTTGAATTGTTTTGATTGAGATGGGACTTGTTATGAGTTGGTTGAATTGTATTGCTAATGTTGTGATTTTCGGTTATTCAGTTTTTAGCCGTTATGCCGCCGGTTCGGAGTTTTGGATTATTGTATGAGTTGAATTACTTGAACCGAGTTCCTTTGAGTTTGAATATATTTATTGATCCGTTATCTCTCCTTACAGATTGGTTTGAAGGCACTTGAGTTTGAGGTTGCGGATTTTGGATCGTTATAGAGTTGAAGCCGGTATAGTATAGATTCTTTATTGACAATTGTTTTGGATTTGGACGAGTTTTGATATGGGATTATCGTTTATTGTCCAGGTTTGGAGCACTTGGATTTATCAAGAAAGGTATAAGGCTACTTCGACTTGAATGAGACGAGTTATTTGAATCCAACTTGATTCGAGTATTCCAAAGAATCACTGTAGTGAACCGTATCCAGAATTAATGATTAATGAGTAATTAATCAAGTGATCATGTTTAGATTTAATAAAACATAATTAAGGGGTTTCCAAAAAGATCTAAGGATTTCAAAAATGGATCCAGAAAACTCAAAATGGCTGGGAAGGTTCTGAGGGTTCGGAGGATCCGAACCAGGATAGGAGGCTCCGGACGGGTTCGAAAGATCCGAACCTGAGATCAGAGGCTCCGAACTTGCATGGCCAGCTTTCCGAAAATATTACGTCATTGATAACGTCACTGATGGGACTTCGGGGGATCCAAAGTCAAGAATGGAGGATCCGAACAGGATCGGAGGCTCCAAAGTCGGGTTCGGAGGCTCCGAACATCGCCTATGAATAGGGGGCCGAGATTTCATTTTCAAACGCGCCTCTCCTCTTTTCTCTATCGATTCCTTAGCCTTCTAGCTTAGATCTAGGGAATTCTAGGCGTCCTATTGGGAATCCGAAAGTGGCATAGCGATCCAGGCGTCGTAGCGGAGCTGTGACATATTTTTGAGGCAATCGCCATCAACGGTCTGACGACGGACGCAGGTATAGCTATGATCTTCTTAAATTATTTAGGAGTATGCAATATCTTAGTTAAGACTTTTAGAGCTTAATGAATGATGCATAGGTATTTGCATTGTAGAGTTGATGATAGGCTTGAAACCTAGAGTGGGACTGCTAGGGCTGTCTGTAGTAAGGTACGTAAGTACTGACTGAGATAGCCAGTGGGTTTGCATTCTTATATGTTGCATTTGTGTGTCATATTATTATGCAGCATGTTCATATCATATTGTTCATGTCCATCTTTTGAGATGAGTCATTGAGGGTCGCTCAGCCCTGTTTTGAACGGTTGATGTCTAGCTTCCAGTGACCGACGGGTTGGGTGGCACTAGCATCAGGGAGACACGGTCCACGTCCGATAGGAATGAGCAGTGTACGCAGTGGATTGTCCCTGGTTGTACCACTCATATCTTAGGCGTCATTTTGAGCAGTTGTATACAGTTATCCCAGATATGGATACCCTGTCGTTTGCATGAATCATGTTTGTATGTTTACCCGTGCTTTCGTATTGAGCTTAGAGCTCACGTCCAGTTTTTTCTGTGTATCTGGACACCCCATTCAAACGGGGCAGATGTAGGTGCAGGAGTGAGCACCAGGAGCTTGGAATAGCCAGTGACCAGTGAAGACAACAGGTTTAGCTGTAGGTCTTTACCCTTAGAATTATTTGTAATTCGATTGGGTTGTATTTTGGTTATTTAACCGGTTGTATTCTGCCGGTCTGCTTTATTTAAAATCTTCCGCAACGATTTTTTTTTATGCATGCTTAATTATGCTCTAAACTCTTATTAGGTAGTGGATCCGGGTTGGGTCGCTACATTTATTGGTATCAGAGCGGCATGCTAGAGACTTGGGACATAGTAATGAGACTTTGGGTTATCCGTGTAGGATTGATGAGAACTTTTTAAAGAAACGATGATAAGGCGATTAGGTTGCCCGAAGACTATCATCATCGGTAGGAATTTAAAAGATTTGGATTATTTGATTTCAGCAAGTACGAACAGGAGCGATGGATCGTGTCTGAGTATTCGTGATTTATACTCATGTGGATCCTAGCTTCAGATCGAGTAACGGATGCCAGAGGCAGTGGCAGAGGATTGGTTGGGACTCACTTGATGCTTGCATCTATACAGCTCATACCATGATGACACTACTCTGAAGATTCTCCAATCGTAGTTGAAGAGATTGTCAGATAGACCTTCACCAAGGAATGCCTCAAGTGGCTAAGGCATGACTGGATGTGAACATGAGGTCATTGAACTCATGTAGAACATGGTTTTACCATTATGCATGTATCGATGCGTTTGGTAGGCAAACGGGAAACTTCATGTTCAAAAGCATGAAGAAGATACAAGAAGAAAGCTGACGGTAGATCGTGAGCAGAAGAGATCGACTGATAGGCACTGATGCAGAGCATAACTGGTTAGCGAGCTCGGATCATTTCTCCGGATTTCTTTGCAGGAGGACGGATAGAGAGATTTGGTCAGGAGTATGCTTGCATCAATACGTGTGTCTATGAGAAGCTTCATGCTCAAGAAACGAAGACTAGTGTGATGATTTTAAATACTGTATTGTTGAAATTGTAAACAATATTTCAGTTGTAATAAATCATCAGACTCTGTATGTATCATTTCAAGTTATTAATTGTACATTTTCGTTGTATTTTTGGGATACTGTAATTGTATTACATGGGATTGTAATAAATAAATTGTACATAACTTAAAGTAATGATACATGTTTATTTATCCAGCAACTCGTGAATGATTGCAAGTGATTTTGCTAAGTTTGGCTTGGTCCTAGTTGATTAGTGTTCAACTATTTTAGCTCGTGGGTTTTGAGTAAGTCAGCTGTAACCGTTTGACTTGTGGTTAGTCTAGGTGTTTTCCTAGGATTGACCTAGTTAGTCGGTGGACTAAGTTAGTGCCAGTGATGAGGTGATTCATCTAGAGGCATGGGAATATTGTTCAGTTTGGAACATTGGGATTTCTTCTAGGTTTATTCCTTAGAACAGTAGGCTGTCTGACATTCGTTAGGTTGAGACTTCTGATGATGGGTTTCATCATGGAACCAGGTCGATTGTATGCCGAGAGTTGTGGGCTATGACCATGACTAGACATGATGGGGCGGGACCCTATGCTAGTGTTACTCTGGAAGTCTTTGTACTACAGAGGTTACCTGGGAGCCTTTGTGCTTCAGGGGATGGCGGTGGGAAGGCTACTCAGTCTAGGGATTTTGGTTGCAGTCACGACAGGGTATGACCTTGGATTAGATATCATGTTTGATATCAGTGAGTTTTAGATATCGTCTGGATATTGTCAGGGATATTGGTTTGGGTTTTCGCTGCGAGGACCAGTCTTGGAGGGATTTTCTTGACGACTGTGTACTCTGAGTGGATAGGTTTTTGACCTATGAGGTACTGCTAAACTAGTGGATCTAGTAGGTAGACGGATTTCTACTACCAATGACTAGGGATTGTCATCAGAATTACGATTAAGAGTTTCCTTGTGATAGGAGTTATCCGAGATCCTGGATGGGATGTTGTTTCGAGACTTCAACTCGAATAGGGGAATTTCTCCATGATGATTGACTTCATCAGTAGTAGATTATATCAAGGGCTAAGGACTTCATCGGATCATTCGAGATGAAGGGAAGCGTGACTTATGCCATTGTACACTTGATGGTGATTCCAAGTGGGACATCGTGGTAGTCCACCTCAGTCTGGAATTGTTGCACAGTCTGAGCAAGGGATATAATCAGGAGCGTGTTCAAGATTGTGGAAATCTTTGGGATTCATTAGTGGTAATAATTCTTGGACTCGACGAGCCGTGGCGTTCATTCCGAATGTACGAGGCAAAAGATAGTGAGTCCAGTGATTGCGCTAAGTACTGTCTGATGTTTTCAGAAGTTGAGCGTAGGATTTTTCATGAAATGGAAATGATCTAGGTTGATAGATCACGAGCATTATGGAGTTTAGTTCTCCTTAAATTCAATTCCGGTGTACGAAGTGGTTGTCAGTAGTAAGGCGCGAGATGGTGCCAATAGACTACTAATAGCTATTGTATGGCTATCGAGTATAGGTGTGTTGGGACTAGAGCGATTTGGTTATCCCAGTGTTTGGAATAGTTCACTTGTGGCAGCTGAGTCAAGGTTATTGATCAAGCCACGTAGGTAGCCTGATTTGAGCTTCACTGTTGAGCTAAGTGTGAGCCACAGTAGAATCGATGAGGTCGATTAGTCGAGCCCAATCTGTAATGGTCAGGTTGCAGCAATTAAGAAGTATTTGGGATTACTGTAATTGGAGACGATTGCAAATTGGACTTGTATGGTCAAGTTAGGCGATAACTCGATGGTAGAGACAAGCAAGGGAGTTGGTAGTTTCCCAAGATAGTGTTTGTTACTAAGAAGAACTGATATTGATTCCAACAATTGCTTAGTGATAGCAATCGTATACTCGAGTCGAGTAATAGAAAGGGATCAAGTTTCTGCTTCATGCGAGAGTTGTCCACTAATAGGAAATTAAAGGTGTCAACCAAACATTTCGACAGAGTGTTTTTGTGTAGAATCCGACTGTAGTAGCCCGTACCCAAAATCAGTGATTAAGGGATTAATCAACGCTAATTAAACAAATTGGGTATCAGACAGATCGGAAGCTCCGAAGGCGCGATCGGAAGCTCCGATCGAATTACGTCAGGCATGACGTGTGGCAGGATCGGAAGCTCCGATCACCCCTATCCGAAGTCAACCAGTGATATTTTAACACATGGCAGATGAGGATCTTCGGAAGCTCCTATGGCAGGATCGGACGTTCCGATCGAGGAACGGAAGTTCCGATCAAGGATCGGAGGTTCCGATCGTTGTCTATAAATAGAAGGCCGAGGCTTCATTTTGATTTGCCAATTCCGAGAATTCCCTCTCCATTCTAGTCTTATTTGCTTAGTTCTAGTCTTCCTAGGCATGATCCAGGGGTCGACGAGGCCTTCGGTAGTCGCAGCGGAGTTGTGCCCAAGTTCTGGAGGCATCGACATCAAAGGGCTAACGACGGACGATGTTATAGCTTTTGCTTCCTAAAAATATTTAGGAGTATGCAATAGCTTAGTTAAGGCTTTTAGAACACTTTAATGATAGTAGTATCATTTGGCAGTGTAGAGCATACTATAGGCGTGGACCTAGAGTTGGTAGAGCTTGCACTGATTTGAGGTACGAAAGTACTGTTCGAGATATCCTGACTGAGTATGCATGTATTATGTGATTGCATGGTTTATATGTCATTGATTTATGCTGCATTCATTTGCATACTGAGCTATCTCTTTCGAGATATCTATTAGTAGGGTTGTACCCTATCCTGTTAGTGGATGGACTTCCATGGCTTTGGGTCCGGTAAATCCACTGGTATTATGGTATGGGAGCCACCTCCTGAAGCGACGGCACAGCGTGCTACATACCAGGGCCCGGTCTGTCTTTGTATCTGATCCTTGACCTCGAGTTATAGGGAGTTCACTTTGCATGCATGTATACCCATACTCTCGTACTGAGCGTTTTATGCTCACGTCTCGTACTCTGTGTTTTTGGACACCCTATTCCATGGGGCAGGTTTGCGATTGGACGAGGCGGGTGGATCAAAGAGGGGCTAGACAGTGGTTGATCAGCTGGAGCTTCGTTTAGGTTTTTATTCTGTTGTTTTGGGTTTATACAGCTATTCGATTTGGTTGTATATTTTTGGATATTTACATATTCCTTTTCTTGGGATTGTAAATGTTATGGTTTCCGCAGTTGAATTCTGATTACTGTTTTGATTAAGTTAATTGCATGCCTAAGTTCTGTTTAGTAGGTGATCCGGGTAAGGGTCACTACATTTATGGTATCAGAGCATGCAAAGTATTATTGGAATTTAGATTCTACATAAGATAACCGTTAGGTTAATTTTGTAGATGGAAGATCGTGATGACCAGAGTTCTCATGGTAGTATTGGTGGGCGTTAGGGTGATGCCGACCGGGAGCCTCATCGGGAACGCACCATCGTCATCGAGATGAGGACCGTTTCAGTGTACGTCGATTCTTGCAGATGGGGCCTAAGCCCTTGGGCGGAGGCGAGTCTCCGAAAGAGGCGGAGAACTGGTTAGACCGCATGGAGACGACTTTCCAGACGTTTCACTGCATCGAGGACCAGAAGATGGAGACACTGGGTTATCTTTTGGATGGACGTGCGCGCAGGTGGTGGAGGTTTACTTCTACACCTTTTGTTGCGGCGAGAGGAGTGGCCATCTGGGCCGAATTCCGCACAGCTTTCCACAAGCTATATTTTCCTCCTGCACTCCGACAGACAAAGGCAGGTGAGCTTCTGAGCTTGCGGCAGGGAGCTTTGTCTATTGATGAGTACCAGCAGAAGTTCTTTGATCTGTTAGCCTATTGCCCGGAGATTGCCGATAGCTCCGAGATGAAGTATAATCTGTTCCTTCAGGGCCTTAACCCTGAGATCCATGACCGTGTGGCAGTTGGTGATGACATGTCCTACGAAGGTTTGGTGAGCCGTTGTCACCAGGTGGAGGACAGCATTCGACGAAACAGGTCTTTCTCTCAGTCGAGACCGGCTAGTTCTTTGGGTCCCCGTGCCCAATCTTTCAAGAAGTCTGGATCTACTTCTTCTTCCTCTGGCTCTGCTGGTGTTGTCCATTTCGGAAAGAAGGACAAGTGTGATCACTGTGGAAAGAACCATCTATCCGACAAGTGCCGTAAAGCTTCTGGAGCTTGTTTTCGTTGCGGTGAGGTGGGTCATATCCGGAGGGATTGTCCACTATCCGGGGAAGGCGGTTCCGGTTCTGGTTCAGGATCTGGTTCTCAGGCCACCATTCAGCAGAGGTCACAGGGACAGCTTGCTGGGAGTTCTCATTTGAGGCCACGAGCTTTTGGCCAGGTGTTTGCCCTGAGACATGATCAGGCAGTGGAGGAGAATGAGAAAGTTATCGCAGGTACATTTCTGCTTTATGGTATACCTGCTCTTGTACTTATTGACACTGGTGCATCTCATTCCTTCATTTCTGCACGTTTTGTTAAGAGGCATAAGTTACCATGCATTGCACTAGGCGTAGTGATGTCTGTTTCTACTCCGACGGGCCAATCTGCTTTGGCTAAGCGTCTAGTGATGGGTTGCCCTTTAGAGTTCGAGGGGAACATTCTGTTAGCGAATCTCATGGTTCTTGCGATGGACGAATTTGATTGCATTCTGGGAATAGATATGTTGACTACCTATCGAGCTTCAGTAGACTGCTATCAGAGATTAGTACGCTTTCATCCGGAGGGGAGTGATAGCTGGTTTTTTTATGGTAAGGGAGCACGACCCTCGATGCCACTGGTATCTGCTTTGAGAGCCTATCGAGCTCTAGAGTCTGGCAGGGAAGGTTACCTTATCTATGAAGTTTATTTGTCCGCTAAGAGAGTTGGGATAGAGAGCATTCTGATCGTGGATGAATTTCCAAATGTATTTTCTGATGAGATTTTGGGTTTTCCTCCTGTTAGGGAAGTCGAGTTTGGCATAGAGTTGATGTCTGGTACTTCTCCTATTTCTCGAGCACCATATCATCTGGCTCCATCAGAGATGCGTGAGTTGAAGAATCAGCTACAGGATCTTTTGGACAAGGGGTACATTCATCCTAGTGTATCTCCTTGGGGAGCTCCTGTTCTTTTTGTAAAGAAGAAGGATGAGTCTATGCGGCTATGCATTGACTATCGACAGCTGAATCGAGTCACTGTGAAGAACAAGTATCCTTTGCCTCATATTTATGACTTGTTTGATCAGCTGCAGGGCACTTCAGTTTACTCCAAGATTAACTTGAGATCTGGGTATCATCAGTTAAGAGTCCGAGATCAAGACGCAGCCAATACTGCATTCCGTACTCGCTATGGGCATTACGAGTTTCTAGTGATGCCATTTGGTTTGACTAATGCGCCGGCTATATTCATGGACCTGATGAACCGTGTCTTCAGGGAGTATTTGGACAAGTTTTTCGTGGTCTTCATTGACGACATCTTGGTGTATTCGCGTAATACGAAAGAGCATGTTTCTCACTTGCGGTTGGTACTGCAGACTCTTCGAGATGAGCAGTTATACGCCAAGCTGAGCAAGTGTGAGTTCTAGATGGATCGAGTGGTCTTTCTTGGCCATATCATATCCAGTGAGGGGATTTCTGTTGATCCAAGCAAGATTGAGGCGGTGCTTAATTGGTCGCGACCGACAACGGTTGCTGAGATCCGTAGCTTTCTGGGTCTAGCAGGATATTATCGTCGCTTCATTTTGAATTTCTCTCAGCTAGCTCGACCTTTGACGCAGCTTACCCACAAGGGTGTGGATTTCAAGTGGTCCTCCGAGTGTGAGGAGAACTTCTGTGAGCTTCGACGGCGGTTGACTTCTGCGCCGGTGTTGGCATTACCGTCAGGATCTGGAGGGTATGTGGTGTACACTGATGCTTCTCTTCAGGGTTTAGGTTGTGTCCTGACTCATAATAGGCATGTTATCGCATACGCTTATAGACAGCTGAAGCTTCACGAGGAAAACTACCCAGTCCATGATTTGGAATTGGCAGCCATTGTGTTCGCTTTGAAGATATGGCGTCATTATCTGTATGGAGAGAAATTTGAGATCTTCACCTATCATAAGAGTCTCAAGTATTTGTTCACTCAGGCGGAGTTGAACATGAGGCAGAGACGTTGGATGGACTTGCTTAAGGACTATGATTGCGAGATTAAGTACCATCCGGGAGCTGCTAATCTCACTGCTGATGCATTGAGTCGCAAGGTGCGACTATCCGCACTTCAGACTTGTTTGATGTCTAGTGCGATCAGTGACTGTTGTACTTTAGGATATACTTTCAAGCATAAGAAAGGTATGCAGAGTATCCAGATTTTTGCGATATTATCTGAGCCAGCCTTGTATTCGCCGATTCGAGATGTTTGGTGTGTCAACAGGTCAAGGCAGAGCACCAACGACCTGGAGGATTGCTTCACAGTCTGCCTATTCCTGAATGGAAATAGGAGTTTATTACAATGGACTTTGTGACCCATTTGTCGGTATCCTCGAGAAACTGTGATGCTATCTGGGTTATGGTGGACCGACTCACCAAGTCAGCGCATTTCATTGCCTATATCCGGGAGTACAATGTGGATCGTATGGCTCGGTTGTACATTCAGGAGATCGTTCGACTTCATGGAGTGCCTGTGAGCATTGTCAGCGATCGGGACCCCAGGTTTACTTCTAGATTCTGGGGGAGTGTTCAGCGTGCGATGGGTACTACTCTCAGTTTGAGTACTGCCTATCATCCGGAGACTGATGGTCAGTCAGAGCGCACTATCCGTACTTTGGAGGATATGCTTAGAGCGTGCGTCATGGATTTTGGCTCAGCCTGGCAGGATCATTTGCCATTGATCGTGTTCGCATACAACAACAACTATCATACTAGTATTGGGATGGCACCTTTTGAGGCGTTGTATGGGCGGCGTTGTCGTACTCCACTATTCTGTGAAGAAATGGGGGAGAGACAGGATGAGGGACCGGAATTTATCCAGCAGGCGGTAGACATTGTTGATCAGATCAAGAAACGGATTAAGACTGCACAGGATCGTCAGGCCAACTATGCTAACACCAAGCGTAGGCCTTTGCAGTTCGATGTCGGGGAGAAAGTGATTCTGAGAGTGTCACCTTTTCGCAAAATTCTCAGATTTGGCCTTAAGGGCAAGTTGTCTCCCAGGTTTATCGATCCGTTTGAGATCTTGGAGAGCATTGGCGATTTGGCTTATCGACTAGCTTTGCCACCGCATCTTTCCAGTATTCACGACGTGTTCCACGTATCTCTGTTGCGACGGTATTTGGCGGATGAGTCCCATATTCTGCAGCGGTCTGAGGTTCAGGTGAGCAAGGATTTGACCTATGTTGAGGAACCTATTCGTATCCTGGATCATAAGGATAAGATCTTGCGAAACAAAGTCATTCCTTTGATTTTAGTTCAGTGGCAGCGCCGAGGCACTGAAAAAGCTACTTGGGAGCTTGAGGACAGGATGCGTGAAGACCATCCTGAGTTGTTTTGATTTCATTCTTAAGTTGTATTCAGTTGCAAACTCAATAAACGTTTGATTTGAATAAAGAATGTTTCTGTACCTTGTGTTACATTCAGTACTTAAGATCTGTTTCGAGGACGAAACATCTTAAGTGGGGGAGAATGTAGTAGCCCGTACCCGAAATCAGTGATTAAGAGATTAATCAACTCTAATTAAACAAATTGGGTATCGGACAGATCGGAAGCTCCGAAGGCGCGATCGGAAGCTCCGATCGAATTACGTCAGGCATGACGTGTGGCAGGATCGGAAGCTCCGATCACCCCTATCCGAAGTCAACCAGTGATATTTTGACACGTGGCAGATGAGGATCTTTGGAAGCTCCGATGGCAGGATCGGACATTCCGATCGAGGATTGGAGGTTCCGATCATTGTCAATAAATATAAGGCCGATGCTTCATTTTGATTTGCCAATTCCGAGAATTCCCTCTCCATTCTAGTCTTATTTGCTTAGTTCTAGTCTTCCTAGTCTTGATCCGGGGGTCGGCGAGGCATTCGGTAGTCGCAGCGGAGTTGTGCCCAAGTTCTGGAGGCATCGACATCAAAGGGCTAACGACGGACGAAGTTATAGCTTTTGCTTCCTAAAAATATTTAGGAGTATGCAATAGCTTAGTTAAGGCTTTTAGAGCAATTTAATGATAGTAGTATCATTTGGCAGTGTAGAGCATAATATAGGCGTGGACCTAGAGTTGGTAGAGCTTGCACTGATTTGAGGTACGAAAGTACTATTCGAGATATCCTGACTGATTATGCATGTATTATGTGATTGCATGGTTTATATGTCATTGATTTATGCTGCATTCATTTGCATACTGAGCTATCTCTTTCGAGATGTCTATTAGTAGGGTTGTACCCTATCCTGTTAGTGGATGGACTTCCATGGCTTTGGGTTCGGTAAATACACTGGTATTATGGTATGGGAGCCACCTCCTGAAGCGACGGCACAACGTGCTACATACCAGGGCTCGGCCTATCTTTGTATCTGATCCTTGACCTCGAGTTATAGGGAGTTCACTTTGCATGCATGTATACTCATACTCTCGTACTGAGCGTTTTATGCTCACGTCTCATACTCTGTGTTTCTGGACACCCTATTCCATGGGGAAGGTTTGCGATTGGACGAGGCGGGTGGATCGAAGAGGGGCTAGACAGTGGTTGATCAGCTGGAGCTTCGTTTAGGTTTTTATTTTGTTGTTTTGGGTTTATACAGCTATTCGATTTGGTTGTATATTTTTGGATATTTACAGATTCCTTTTCTTGGGATTGTAAATGTTATGGTTTCCGCAGTTGAATTCTGATTACTGTTTTGATTAAGTTAATTGCATGCCTAAGTTCTGTTTAGTAGATGAGCCGGGTAAGGGTCACTACACCGACGAGTGTTGGAAAAGCTAATGGACATTAGTAAGGGGACATCAGTTGTCTGATCGTGGCATGTGACATTATCTAGGATCTAGTTTTCAAGATCTAGCAGGTTGTGTCACTAATTTTCCAACATGGGATGCGTGATACTATTGAGATGACTGAGATAGTCGATGATCGACTTAGTAGCCAATGATGTTTACTTTTGGGATTATAGACTTCGCAAGATCGTGACGGATTGAATTCATTCTTTCCAGTCAGCAAGTTACATATGTGTAGACTGTTTGTCAAGATATTGTGTTTCGGCAATGGACAGTGGTCGGATGCGTGATAGGTATCTAGTGACGATGGTGTCATCAGAAACTCCAAGGTGAGTTATACCAGGTGCAATGACTGTCGAGTTTTGAGACAGAATAGGAAGCGTTTCCATATGTCTGTGCACTGTGGACTGACCCAGTCGAGCATATTGTTGGGAGCTTGCCTTAGTCTTAATGTGTGTACAGTGATTGCAGTATGTATAACTATCAGGAGGATGTCCATCGATTAGAATTCATGGGTGAATAACCTATGGTCGAGATGACGTAGATCATCAGAGATGTGATGACTTCCATTGCAATGGATGCGAGGCTTCATAGGTCAATGGTTAAGGGATGACTTAGTGCCACTATTGGCGAGCGATGATAGCTCTCATCAGGGCACAGGGTGGAGTTATAATGAGAAACGTGAACTGTGATTCGCACTAGACTTGGTGGTCTGAGTTCCTAGTGTTGCTTTAGAATCTTGTCTTTGCTTCAAGGGAGCATAGGTAGAATGAACCAGTCTGGGAATCATGATAAGTAGTTACGTTGGAGTATAGCTTTGTGTCAATTAAGATTCTTTTGAAGAGAGATCCATGATGATGTTGTGTCAAGCGCAGTGTTGGGATTGGTGTTTCATGACTAGAGGTGTTATGCACCGAGAGTTTTTGGAGAACCATTAGATGTGTAGACCTAGTTAGTGATTCGACGAATGTCGTAAGACAATTAGGTTATGACTTAGTATTCGTGTGAGACCTTGATTCTAATAATCTAATCTCGAATTAAACAATAATTAAACTTGCAATAACCAAGAATAAAAGCAGTAAAAAAAAATTTTTATTTTTTTTTTAAAAGAACAGTGCCTCGCTCGATCGGTAGAACTCAACCGATCGAGCGAGCAAAGTTTCCATAACCTGCTGCCCGGATGAATACCTGCTCCGCTCGATCGGTAAAGTCCAACCGATCGGGCGGACAAGCTCTTTCCAAAACAGAGAACAGGCTGCTGCTTCCTCGCTCAATCTGTTAAACTCTACCGATCGAGCGGCCAGCTCTGAACAAGAATTTCCAAAATTTTATCTAAGGCATGCATTCCTCCATTCTTCAATATCAACAAGCATACTCAAACAAAATCGACATTCAAAATACAATACATGGTAGTTCTAGAGTTATACAATTCCTCAAAAGTAGAACATGCAACAGTTCTAGCTATTACAGATCCAAATACAACACAAGTTCGAACTACTCATTTGACTTCTACAACACCAAGGCCTCACTCTATCAACTCGACCACCTAGACATGCGATCTCTGACTCGGTCCAGCCTCACCTGTCTCCAAGCACCCATACAAAGACAAGACAACAGCCGAATAATCCGGTGAGAATGACATTCCCAGTATAAGCAACAAAAATGCAATATCAATTAATATATCAACTCCTGATTTCATCTCTCCCAACTCCAAGGTCCTGTAAATAGAAAACGACATTAAGTTAATACTGGCCCCTAAATCGCATAATGCAGTAGTAAAATGAGATCCACCAATAGAACAAGGAATAGTAAAACTTCCTGGATCCTTAAGCTTACGTGGCATCTTCTTTTGAAGCACGACACTGCATTATTCAGTCAAATTCACCACTTCATTCTCTAACAGCCTCCTCTTCTTGTACATCACCTCTTTGATGAACTTTGCATAGTTCAGAATTTGCTCCAAAGCATCAGCAAAGGGGATGTTGATATGAATTTTCTTGAAAATCTCCAATAATTTGGAGAATTGCTCATCCAATGTCTTCTTCTTGAACCTCTGCGGGTAGGGGAGTGGAGACTTATACATCGGTTTCTCTTCAAGTTCAGGCTTCTTCTCTTCGACCGCTTCTTCAACTGCAGCTGTTTCAGGCGTCTTGCTCTCAGGTTGGTGCTCTTCATTATCCACTTGCTTCCCACTCCTCAACGTGATAGCATTACACTTCACCTTGGGATTCACCTCAGTATTGCTTGGGAATTGGCCTCTGTTATTATCTTTCAGTGCGTTCTCCAACTGCCCAATGCTAGTCTCCATGGATTACAATACAGCGCCCATGTTGGCCACATGCGTCTCAAAAATGTCAAGGCGAGTCTCAGTCCTCGCCATCCTCTTACCAGATTCCTGCACAAATATACTAACAACATCCTCCAAATATGGCTTAACCTCACCTCTGTAAGCTCCATAACCTCTCTGATTTATGTATTGTACTTGTTCAGGATAGTGAGATTCGTCCATAGCACCCGACACACCTGCTGGTTCTGCAACACTCACTTTATTCAATGCAGCTACCTGTGTAGCCAGTGCAGATAATTGTGCAGTTATTGAAGTGAGAGGATCCACTGCATACACTCCAACTGGCTTCTTGACTCCCATACGCTCAGATGGCCATTAAAAACTATTGATCGTCAGCTGTTCCAGCATATCGTAGGTCTGTGTAGGGTCCTTTGCAAATATAGTACCTCCAGCGGCGGAATCCACAGACATCCTCGTAGGCGCATTCAGTCCGTTGTAAAACCACTCGTTTTGTTCCCAATATGCAAAATTGTGGTTAGGACAACGTCTTAATAACTCTTTATACCTTTCTTATGCCTCGTAGAGTTGTTCGGAGTCCATCTGCCTGAATGTGCTGATCTCAATCTTCAGTTGGGTGGATTTGGCAGGTGAAAAATATTTTTCAAGAAATTTTTCTGTCATCTTCTCCCAAGTAGTGATGTTTCCTAGCGGTAATGACTGCAACCAACTCCTTGCTTGATCCCTGAGAGAAAAATAAAACAAGCGTAAACGTATAATATCCTCAGTAACAACATTCATTTTTACCGTGTCAGATATTTCCATGAAAGTGCGCAGGTGTAGATGAGGATTGGCAGTGGCGTTCCCATTAAATTGGTTCTGTTGAACCATGTTGATCAACGACGGCTTCAATTCAAAATTTCTGGCATTAATGGTCCCTCGAGAGATTTCAGAATAGTGAGCCTGGATCGTTGGCCGGAAGTGATATCTAATTGGCACCAAGGGAGCTTGATTTATATTCTCTTCAGCTATGTTCTGTTGTTCTTCTCTTCTCGCTTTTCTCAAAGCACGCGCAGTTCGTTCGATCTCTGGATCAAAGAGTAAGGAATTTTCACTTTGAGATCTTCGCATAAACTGTAGTCAAGAACAACATAAATCAATTAGTAACTTAGAATAAAATAAAATAAAAAAACTCTAAATTAAAATCTAGACTAGTTGGTAACAAGACTAAAAAATAATCAAAATTTACTCCCGGGCAAAGGCGCCAAAAACTTGTTGTGAAATTTGCTCGCAAGTGTACGAGTGTCAAGTTTAAATAAAGTGATGAATCAAGTATCGTTCCCATAAGGAGTAAAGTAAAAATATTCAGTGCTTGTAATTATAATAGTCCTAATTTTATTTAGAAAATTAATAATCAGAAGATTCGTAGAAAAAATAAATAATCACTGAGTTTTTAATAGCACGCACACAACTTTCAGATAAATACTAATCAGAGAAAAAATGGTCTAGAGGTTTAGATTTCACCTGGTTTCAACAACAATCACTCCTAATTAATTTAATTTCATGAATTCCCTTCAATTAATAGTCAAGAACACTTAAGTGTATTATTTCCCTCTCCCGAGCAACAAATAATATTTATCAACTACAATTTAATTTCAATATTCTTATTAAGAATCTACTTGCGGTGATCTATACAAAACGATGTTTTTTTTAAAGCTCTGTTAAATTTATATACTCTCCCGAGTTATATAAACAATTAACAGTGTAAATTCTATCGGTCCTATTCGAATTCCCCTCTTTCGAGTACCGGATTTCAAATAAATATAACAAATCAATTATTGATCAGGTAATTAAAAAGACAATCAATTCTAGAAAAAACAATTAATCTAGAAAAAACTCAATTCAATAAAATCAAAAATTTATGAAAGCATCTACATCAGGTTTCATCTGACCTCTAGACTCTAAAAAATTAGTTCATAATAAAATTATGAATAAAACAAATCATATTAAAAAATCCAAACATAATCAGAATTAAATAAAAGATAGAAAACAAATCCATCGATGTGATGCCGTGTCCGATCTATCGATCTCCGTCTTCGTTCTTCAATTAAGACCAGAATTCCTTCAGAAAATCACACGATCAGCTTCAATCCTCTTTATCTGATTCACGTATGTGTGTTGTGTGGCGGCCTTCTCCTATCTCACTTCAGATTTCTTTTTATACGCACAATAAAATCCCAAATAAAAGCCCAT
This sequence comes from Henckelia pumila, assembly GCF_033568475.1. Classification (NCBI taxonomy): domain Eukaryota; kingdom Viridiplantae; phylum Streptophyta; class Magnoliopsida; order Lamiales; family Gesneriaceae; genus Henckelia; species Henckelia pumila. The sequence goes on from NC_133120.1 coordinate 147,047,597, forward strand.
GAAAATTGCCGAAATAATTAAAAAACTCAGATTTCTCGATCGGGGCGGGCGCTCAGTTGAGCCAGGCAGGCACGCATAATGTTCGCAGATTTAGTTTCTCAATCTCCCAACAACAAGCGCATTTGCGCTTCTCACTTTCTTCTTTTGCGCTACTTTAGCGCTAAATTTCCAAGCCCAAATAAAAGGCCCAATAAATATTTTCATTCTTTTCCTCTTCTTTTCTTTACTGCTTCTTTTTTTCTTCATTTTATTCTTCTCTTCTCAAATTCTTATTTTTCTTCTCTTTTTCACAATACTTCAATAATTTCCCACAATCACAAAAACAACAAAACTCCGCATAAATCTGCTTGAAACCAATAATTAAAAATTAAAATCATATATAAATTAAGTGTATAAAATACACTTATCATGTACCGAGCTTGATCGGGCTTTTGAGTTGACCACTAATTGCGTGGTATGTGCCGAGCTTGGTCGGGCTTTAGAGTTTGAGCACGAATTGCGTGGTATGTTCCGAGCTTGGTCGGGCTTTTGAGTTGACCACGAATTGCGTGGTATTTGCCGAGCTTGGTTGGGCTTTAGAGTTTGACCATGAATTGCGTGGTATGTTCCAAGCTTGGTCGGGCTTTTGAGTTTGACCACGAATTGTGTGGTATGTGCCGAGCTTGGTCGGGCTTTTGAGTTTGACCACAAATTGCGTGGTATGTGCCAAGCTTGGTTGGAATTTTGAGAGTATCGAGCCATAGATTGGGCCTTACTGCTAGATTACATGTCTGCTATAAAAGAATAGGGCTTTACAACGAGATCGTACACCCAACATAATAGGATTGGGCCTTACTGCAAGATTGCATGCTCGATGACGTAAAACAGAGCCTTATAATGAGATCGTATGCCCAACATAATAGAATTGGGCCTTACTGCAAGATTACATGTCCGATATCTGTAAAACAAGGCAATAAAAGTCCAATAAATTTGATCACAAGAAAACAAACATATAATTTTGATAGTAGGAGATGCCTTGGAATATTAATTAAAATAATAATAAATTTCAAAAATAAAACTTTTATAATTTAATTCCAACATAAAGATAATTGAAATATTTATCTCGTTCATGCGTTGTCGATGACATGACTTTGGATGTATAGCAAGATAACATCTTCTATTTTTTTTATCAAAGAACCAACTTTATTTAGCATGATGATATCCACCGTCCAAAATGAGCATAAAGATGTTATGAGTATGTGGTATAAATTTCGAAAAAATCCCGCGGTTAGATTTTTGGTAATCGCTTTTTCAAGAATGCCGCACAATAATGATGTAAGAATAACACCAGACTATATTCGGCCATACATATCTGCATCTAAGGGAAATCAATAAAAATCGCCACCATTCAGAAGTTGCGACATGATGTTTCAAATACACGGTGTAAATTTTTCATAAATCCAACGGTTAAATGTTCCTTTATTGCATGTGCAATCAAGATGCGTAGAAAACATGCGAGCTGTGCAGCTTGTGTTTGATAGTCAGAATCTGCTCCTACGTGTAACCAATCACAATCTTCACCGTTCAAATACTAAATAACATAATGATAAATATTCATACCAAATTTAAACTCGATCCGACCATTCAATTTTTCAGAACGCCTTTCGCAATTTGGCTGATGTGCAAGTAGACTGCACAAAAATTGTGTGAGAAGAGCAGCCTCTGATCGTAGGTAAATATCCGACTCTACAGACAAACAATCACAATATCCACCGTTCAAATACTAGATAACATGATAATAAATATGCATACCAAATTTAAACCCGATCCGACAGTTCAATTCATCCTGGAGCCTTTTGAAATTTGGATAATGTGCAAGACATATGAAAATCCAAGAATTCACATCTCTTTTCTCTCTATATTTTGCTTCCTTTTTTCACTCTTGCGTCAACCGTGAAGAGTAATCGTAGGTTTAGTTTCCGTTTCCACAGACGGCGCCAAATTTTAATGATTCCTATACTTGAAAAAGTCTAGTATGGTAGGATACTCGATATAGGAGATCACCTACGTAAGTGTGAAGACAAGCCACTTCAATGAAACACTTACCAATCCAATAGCTTGTCCATGGCTAAAACAGACACGAACATGAAAACTAATAAGATGTGAGAAATGTTATTGTGTTGATACCATTGTCTTAGTTTACACAAACGGTTGTGTCGTTCAAGACATCGCGTTCACTAAACAGCTAGTGAATCCGATGATATTCTACTATGGAAGGTTCAAAGCCAAAAGATACATCTCCCGATGCAGTAATATTTTATTTGAACTTTCTAAGTGTCTGTATTTCATACATGCATAATTTCCATTCATATGGGGGATTGTTGGAAGAATGATTTTGGAGGCTCATTAAGAATTGAAAAATAATCGAGCATCACTCATCCGATAAAACTAAAAAATCACTTGATAATTATAATCTACGTTTCGAGTAGATAATTTTGGTAAATTAATTTGCTCAAAACCGATTTCGGGTGAATGAGAAATTAATTGATTAAGATTGGTATTCAAGGCCCAATTTTTGTGTAGTAGGTGAGTTGAAACTTGTCTCACATGAAAAGTTTTGTACTTTCTATTCTTACACATAAAATATTGTGTATATTTAATAATTAGTTCACGTCGAGTCCAAAAGTGAGCGAGGTGCAACGTACCGCCCGAGCCCGAACACGCATGCACACGATGCACGGACTTAAAGGGCCCATTGATGGTGCACTACCAAGGGCGGAGGCAGGTTAAAAGCCCGAGTGACCCATTTTTAAATTTTTTTAAATGTATTATATATATTTTTAGAAATAATTTTTTGCATTTTTGTTATACCAATGTTATATTAGTTCGGGTAGTCAAATTGAAAAAATTAAATAGCCCACATGTAGCCCAATTTAAAAAATTAAGTAACCCATATGTATCAAAATTGAGGTTTTTCGTCCTTGTGTTCTTGATTAAATTTAATTCAAATTTAAATTTCATCTCTATCGATTTTCGTCTTTTAAATAATATTTTAACTTTTACAACGTAGATTTCTTCTTGCCGTTTTTAAATTTTTTCTGCTTTGTGATATTGATTTATTTTAAAAATGCTACATTGCAATGAAAGAATTTTTTTAGAATTGTAATTTTTTATTTCATAAAAAAGTTTAATGGTTCCGTTCAAGTTTTTATTTATATTAGATTATGCATCGCGCTGATTGTATGTTACTGATATGATGTCATACTGAAAACAAATTTGGATTGCGATATCAGTCAAAAGTTTTTAAATCTTACGTACGATTTCATAAAAAAATATTGAAAATTTTATTAATGAAAAGCTTTTTAAGACCACAATGAACAAGTATCTTATTCAAGGTTTTAATTTTTATGCATTATTTTTTGTTTCTCGCTAAAAATTCTAAACCGAGTGGATTTCGAACCCCGACTCCGCCATTGTACACTACTGCACTTTGCACCTCGCACATACGCATGGTCGCGAGGAGCAATCATGAGGAGCTTTTCTTTATGCTGCTCGGATACGGTGAAAGCTGACATGGTGAATGGTGGCGTGTCATGAAGTCCACGTGTGTGGACGTGGCGTATGGTGGATGCCATTGGGACGCATGACATGGAGGCGGTTGAGAAGCGATTAGCATGTGTTGGATCATATGAAGGATTGTTATGTTTCGAAGACGATAACCGTTGGATGAAGTCGGATGAACCCTACAAAAATATAGTTTCAAATTATGTTTAACTAAGCACCTGAGATCTTTGAGGTGTTACAGGGGCTCTAATAGGAATTTAAGATTTAGTAAATTAAATACCATGCACACTCAAATTATCAAACTAGTAACTTTTAAATCTTATGATGACAATAAAATTTGTTTTTTTTAATAAATATTTATTTTAAATAATAAATCCACAAAAAATTAAGAATTATTTATATATCGAACCACCATACTAATTAAACAAAATGATAATTTACATAAAACAAAAAGTAAAAATAAAAAATAAAAAAATTGTGCGTTTGGCTGAACCCATGCTTGCTTCTTCTGTGTATATTTGTCGATCAGTACAAGTCGCTGATAAGGCGTTTGTGGCGGTTGTAATGCTTCTCCATCAACACCCGCGAAGCTCCTTCCACACTATTACGCCATGTCTGCAAACTCCAAACTCAATCAATTTTTGGAGTTATTTATATTCAGCTAGCCTAATTCAAATTATGTAAAACATAATCCCAATTGCCCCCAAAAATAGATTGGTTGTTCCAATATCAGCAAAAAAAATTAATAATCGATTCGTCTTGATTATGCAAATTTATCTTTATATGTTACCTTTGAAGGAAAAAAAATAAAAAATAACCTCTTCACTATTGGGATAATTTTCATTTATACAAGGGAATACTTTCTGTCTTCAATACTACAAATCAAATATTTGGTTAGACGAAAAGACCACAAATAATTAATATGATCCAAAAACCCAATTCCGACGGCTGAATAACGATGGATTTTGTCAGACGGCTAAATCGTTTATATATATATATATATATATATATATATATATTTTAAAAAAACCTTAAAATTAAAGTAGCAATTCTCGATCGAACAAATAGAAGATGTAATTAATTTATCAAGCAAGCAGGATTTAATTACTGGGCACCTTTTGGAGTGCAGCGACTATGGATTTGGTCTTGAGCTCCCTCAACCTCATCTTACACTTACCGAATCGACGAATGAAAGTGACCGGTTTCCGCGGAGGAAGAAGTGAGTTCCTCTCGGCTGGCGCTGAAGCAGAAGCAGAAGCAGAGTTCTTTTTCAATCTTAGTTCCGTCTTCTTAGCCGCAACTTTGGGCTTTGGTTTGGAACCCACCTCCGCGAACTTTGTGAGAAGTCGATCGGAGGACGATTTCGGTACGTGCTGGACTGTACCGATGTTGGGATTCACATTTTCCATTACAGATTGATCTGGTTTTGGTTGGGAGATTTGAAAATCGACATCTTTTGGAGAATCCATTGAATGTTAATTAAACACTTTGGTGTGGAAAAATAAACCGTTAGTTATTTATATAATATAATATTATTATATATGGTTTAAACAAGGGAAGCACTGGAATATAGCCGTTGGTCATGAAGTTTAATGACTGGCTGGCTGAGTGGCTATCTGCTCTGTTCTTTGTTTTTGTTTGTTTTTTCTTTTTTGGGTTCATATTGCATTTTAGTCCCTGATTTAACAGCACATTATTATTTGGGTTTGTTTAACAATTTATGATTAATCACGCTAGAGTTGGAATAATCAACGTTCGTTTGGACGAGTATCTATAAAACATTTTTATAAAAAAAAAAATTCATTTTTTTTGTAAAATATTTTAAAGATTGTTTTAAAAATAAATATGTGTTTGTATAACTAATCTATATAAATGTTTTAGAGTTGATAAGATTGTTTGTTGTTCTAAAAATACTAAAAAATATTTATTAATTATTCTTTAAAAACTATATTTAGAGAAAATATTTTTAAAAAAACATTTGATTAAAATCTTATCCAAAAAATACTATAAGTTTTTTTCGTTTATAAACGTTTGTAAAGTATTTGACTAAAGGGATCTCGCGTTGATCCAACAACCCAATTGGTGGAATCAATTTCCATTCTTTTTTTTAAAAAAATCAAATAATAATAATAATAATAATAATAATAATAATAATAAAAACAACAACAATAACTGAATCGAGCTTGATAACAAGTTCAATAGTGGCTGTTAAAACATGGGGCGAGCCCTAGTGGTAGATCTGTCTCCAACTACAAACTATTGTGATGAATTATTATTAGTGCATGTTCATTATTATGCACAAAAATTTTCAAGTTATTGTGATGAATTATTATTAGTGTTCTTGTTTTTATCACTATCACTATATTCTTTTGGACTAATTGAGAGAAAAGTCATGGTTCCTATGGGGAAACAAAATCATGCAAGCTGGACATATATAAAAGAAAAATAATCTTCAACCGATCGTCTGGACTAATTCAACAAATTAAACTTTTTTAAAAAAATGTTGAATTTATGCTAAATTTGGAGTAACACAATCCATATGCATGGTTTAATATAACATGTTCAGTTGATCATTAAGTTGACAAACATATATATTTTTTTTAAGTCATGAGAAGCTTGATTGAACATATCATGTTAAAATATCGAGAAATGTTACTTTGATTTGAGCTATTTCCATAAAATTGGCGGACTAATTGCACAAACCTCCCTTGTAAAAATTATAAAAGAAATAAAACTTTCATAAAAATATTAATAGGCTAATGCATCATTTATTTTTTAAAATTAAACATATTTCACCCGTATGTTATAAAAACTGAATTAGTACATTTACCTTTCTCATATGGGGTTTTATGCTTAATTTTTGAAAATATAAGGTCTACATGCTATTAATTTTATATGGAATGTTTGTTGTTTTTTGTTTTATTTTCACAAAGTGTTATGCAATTAACCCTAAAAGGCTAAAATTGGTAAACCTCCCAATTGAAATTTTGCTTTTGCTACTGAAGAAGATCTCCTCCCCACTTTTCCTCCGCCAGCTTTCTGCTGTCATTTTCCACCAAAAACCCATTTATACAGTGGCACAACCATGTACTAAAAACGAAGGATTTATTATTTGAGTTATTAAAAACAAATTACGACTTTTCTGTGTTCTTTAAGGTTTACTTCTCCCAATTGCTCATATGGCATTTTGATAAAAAGGGTGAATATTCCGTCAAGTCGGCTTATAAACTTGTCATGTCTCTCGGTAATGCAATTTGTAGCAATACTAATAGTATCATGGCTCCCTTCAAAAAAAAAAAATAATAAAAAAAAATAGTACCATGGCTCCCTCTTTTCGAAAATTATGGAATTTAAAGATATCTCCAAAGTCAAGATACATGTTTGGCGTGCACTGAATGACGCTTTACCAGCTAGGGCTCAGCTAGCTATGTAACGTCCGGAATTATTAAATTTTAATCCGAGAATAATTAATTTGGAAATAATTGGAGTTTTGATTTAAATTCTAATATTCTTAAATTGATTAGGATTGAAATTGAATGAAATAGGAAGTTGAGGACCAAATTGCAATTTTTGAATAGTTGAGGGGCTAAAGTGCAATTATTATTAAAGTTATCAGAATTTGAAAGTGAATACTCAGCATACACGTGTGATATAACACATATTTCATCAGATTTTCAGATGCAAGAACCGTGAGGCAAGAACAAAGAACTCCAACCATTTTCTTCATCTTAAAATTGAGATATCTTTTGATTCGGGTATCCGATTTCGATTTCGAAAGATGTTCTGGAATCCTTGCAACGAGACCTTCGATTTGATATAAGTTTTCTGTTCCTTCATTATGGTTTGAGAAGTCGAAACTGGCAGATATCAGATGTGGTTATGAATTGTTGTTGATGAGCTTCTATACCTTGTTTTCTTGAAGTTGGGTTGAGGAATGATTGTTGTATCATGTTCTTATGATCTCCCAACTATGATTCGATTTATATACCTGCTGATATGTTGAGGATTATGTTGGTTTTGAATCCTATACAACTGATATTGTTATAGTTGCATTCGGGATTGCCGAGCTTATACCGATATGCCGTCAAACTCTTGATTTGAAATGGTTTGCTAGCTTGTGCTCGAGCTGCTGTTGAGGTGTATAGTAGCTGATATTTCCTTGGTTGTATGCTCTGTTTTCAGTGTATAAACAGGAGACATCGAGCTTGAGAACATCGCCTCTGAAACCGATAGAAGAAAGATCAAGGTTTGAAGCTATTCTACAATGGAGTTTGAATGGTTTTAAGTGCAGATTTTGATACAAGTCTTGTGATTGTGTTGGTTCAGATTTTGACAAGTTAGAAGACACCATACACATCACATTTGAAAGGTAAAAGTGGACTACTACTTGAATGAGATTATAACTCGAGATGGTTTGTATCGAGTTCCATAAATCACATACTTATTTGCTTAATTGCTTTTCTATACTCTTCTATGATTTATTGAATGAGTATTAGATGTTAATGAATGCTCATGTGATGATATATATTGCATTCATCTTGAAAGACTTATTCTTTGATTTTGAAATGAACGGAAACGTTCGAATAGACGATTTGAGGGATTATATATGTATGGCCTGGGTGGTTGACGTAGCCTAGCGTCTGAAATGCATATGTAGTGGCTTCAAAGTCTAGAGAAGTAAGATAAGTAGCCCCACCTCGATTGGGAGAGTCGGTGACTAGCTATGATATCTTCTTCTCGGGATCCCAACCGATGAGATAAGAGATGAACCTTGTTTTAAAACATGCATTGTCTTTATTTATATCATGAGCTTGATATATGTTTTATATGCATGTTTAGTTGCTTTTACTAGAAAATGTATTTCTCACCGGAGTTATCTGGCTATTGTTGTGTTGTATGTGTCATGGCAATAGGCGGGAGTGGAACCGGGCAAAAGCGAACTTGAAGGACAAGGGATGAGAAGAATAACGTGATGATCCGAGTGTTAGATGGTTTGAGTGAGCTGTCAATGAAAGTGTTGAATGTCATAAACATGATTATGTTATAGCTACTTGTACCAAGATTTGTTGATAATAAGTTGTTGTCTTGTTTATGTATATATGATTTGGAAAGATGTGTAAATCCTTAAGACAACATGATGTAGCATGATGATTCTTGTATGATATGTAATTCTAGCATGAGACTTTATTCAAGTATATGGTGATCTTGTTCTTATTTAACCATATCTTGTTTATGATATATGTTATTTGTGGTTATAAGATTGAATTGTTAGTGTTTAATTATGCCATGAAGTACTTGAACATGCTAGGAAGATTACATAGTTTGACAACAAAAGTTCTGATATTTTCTTCTGGAAATGTGCTCGCTCGATCGGGTGATTCCTACCGATCGAGCGAGGCTGTTATTTCTTGGACAGAAACTTGAGCAGTTGTGCTCGCTCGATCGGTAGAAAATGACCGATCAAGCGAGGCCACAATTTTGTTGCACCCGAGAGTTGGGCCTTTGTGCTCACTCGATCGGTAGCTTTTTACCGATCGAGCGAGGTGCTCTGATTCTAAAAAAAAAAATTTTTTTTTTTAATTTTGTTTAGACTTTGATTCTTGTTTATTATTTATGATCATTTGATTAATGAGAGATTAGAACTCGGGTCGTCACAACAGGTGGTATCAGAGCAAGAAAGTTCTGGACTAAGATAGATAGCGAGTGGGGTAGATCGAGTCTTCTTCCTTACTTGTTTATTATGCTATGATTTATTACATGCTTAACTTACATGGTATAAATGCTAGCATGTTTTACTTTCAAGTATTTTATTACATGATGTTGTATTTATTTTATTTGAAAGTATGATTGATAATGATTAAAGATGCATGCTTATTGCACTATCTGACATGATACAAGCATGTGATCTGTTGTTTACGACATGCTACCTGATTATCTGAGTCGATTGGAAGCATGTGCTATCTGAATACCTTGATTATTTATTTACGATTGAATCAGAACCGAGTCTTGATAAGAGGTAAGATGATCAGAGGAGGACTGAAATAGATTTGATGATTCTGGTATCCTAACCCTTTTGATAATCAGATATGTCTCGACGACCAGGCTGACCTCCTCTCATACCACAGGTTCCTACTCCTAGGCCAGAGCAGACAGTGTATCCTCTGCTAGAACAAACAGTAGTACCTCCGATAGTGCCTCAAGCTACTGCAATTCCGAGTAATGAAAAGGGAAGTACTTCTCGAGATATGACTGATATGTCAGCTACTCCGATGGAAACACTGCTCAAACGTTTTCAATCATACCATCCGCCTACACTGAAGGGTACTGAGAATGCAGTCGAATGTGAAGGATGGCTTGATGATATGGAGATGTTGTTTGATTCACTCGACTATGGTGATGAGCGGAGAGTCAGACTAATTGGGCACCAATTGCATGAGGTTGCGAAGAGCTGGTGGTTCACGACTAAGAAGGCTTTGGAGCGTAGAGGAACAGTACTCACCTGGACAGTCTTCAAAACTGAATTCTATCAACGATTCTTTCCGGTGTCTTACTGCAAAGATAAGTGCAGAGTTTGCTAATTTGAAGCAAGGAAATTTGAATATTGAAGACTATGTTGCAAAATTCTCTACATTGCTACGTTTTGCTCCACACGTTGCTGACAGTGATGAGGCTATGGCTGATCAGTTCATTAATGGAATGAATCCAGAGGTATTTACTTTGGTGAACACAAGGCGACCAAATACATTTGCTGATGCCTTGAACAGTGCCAAAGGAGCAGAAGCTGGTTTGATACAACAACGAGGAGCTTTGTATTCTGTTCAACCTCCGAGGCAGCCACAATCTTCAGCTTCAATCTCACAACAACCTCCTCGGTTTGAAAGTGGTGGCAGTAGCAGTGGCAAGAAGAAATTTTGGCAAGCTCGAGGAAAGCAGTTTAAGAGATCTGGGAGCAGTTCTTCGAGTTCGAGTGGGTCAAAACCGAAGTTTGGCATGGTTTGTAACAGTTATGGTGGAAGTCATCCGACTGATCAGTGCCGAGGCGTATTTGGGAGTTGCCATATATGCCATCAGCCAGGACATTTTGCGAGAGTGTGTCCTAAGAAAGGTTCCGGACAGTCACGAGGTACAGAGTCATCACGATCAGTTGCTCAACCTGGGAGGCAAGCCTCATCTGTCCATTCCTTCCAACCACCACACCCACAGCAACAACCAAGGACAGGAGGGAGTCAGATAGGTAGCCAGCCTTCGAGACAACAGGCTCATGTCTTTGCATTGACAGAGGAACAGGCACAGGGAGCACCGAATGATGTTATTGCAGGTAACTGTTCTCTTTATGGTTATCCTGCCTATGTATTGATAGATACAGGTGCATCCCATACATTTATCTCTGAACGATTTGTGTCATTACATGCTTTGCCTGCTGAATCTTTACCTGTTGTTGTATCTGTCTCTTCTCCTTTAGGGAGAGGTCTTATATCAATTCAGACAGTTAAGGATTGTTTATTACAGTACGATGGTAATAAAATAGAGATAGATTGTATTGTACTTGGTTTGTCTGATTTTGACTGCATTATCGGAATTGATATGCTAACCAAGTACAGAGCTACCGTGGACTGTTTTCAGAAAGTGGTGAGGTTCAGACCTGAGATGGCTGGAGAATGGAAGTTTTATGGTAAGAGTTCTCGTGCTAAGATTCCTCTGATTTCTGTATTATCCATGACCCGACTTTTGCAAAAAGGAGCGGAGGGATTTATTGTTTATGCAGTTGATGTTTTGAAAGCTAGCCCGAACCTGGCTGACTTGCCAGTGGTTAGTGAATTTGCGGACGTTTTTCCTGATGAGATTCCAGGACTACCTCCGTACTGTGAGATTGATTTTAACATAGAACTGATACCAGGTACATCACCGATTTTGAAAGCACCTTATCGAATGACACCAGTTGAATTGAAAGAGTTGAAAGAGCAGTTGGAAGATTTACTGGCCAAAGGATACATTCGACCCAGTGTTTCTCCTTGGGGGTGCTCCAGTGTTGTTTGTCAGAAAGAAAGACGGTTCAATGAGATTGTGCATTGACTACCGGCAACTGAACAAGGCAATGGTAAAGAACAAATACCCTTTGCCTCGTATTGATGATTATTTGACCAGTTGCAGGGTTCTTCTGTGTATTCCAAGATCGATCTGAGATCTGGATACCATCAGCTGAGAGTTAGGGATTCTGATATTCTGAAAACCGCTTTCAGAACCAGGTATGGCCATTATGAGTTTATAGTTATGCCGTTTGGTCTGACGAATGCTCCAGCTGTGTTTATGGCTTTAATGAACCGTGTGTTTCAGAAATATCTCGATGACTTCGTGATTATTTTTATTGATGATATTCTGATATATTCAAAGAATTTGATTGATCATTCTGAGCATTTGAGAACTGTGTTGAAGACTCTGAGATCTGAGAAACTGTATGCTAAACTGTTGAAATGTGAGTTTTGGCTGACACAGGTTGTTTTTCTTGGACATATTATATCCAGAAATGGTATAGCTGTTGATCCAAGTAAAGTCGAGGCAGTGATCAGTTTGTCGAGACCAACATCTGTTCCTGAGATACGTAGTTTCATGGGTTTGGCTGGGTATTATCGTCGGTTCATTAAAGATTTTTCCAGTATTGCGAAGCCGATTACTCAGTTGACTCAGAAGAATGCTCCTTTTGTCTGGTCTGAAGCTTGTGAATCCAGTTTTCTTGAGTTGAAGAAACGACTGACCAGTGCACCAGTCTTGACGATTCCTTCAGGTACTGGTGGTTTCACTGTTTATTTTGATGCATCTCATCGAGGTTTGGGGTGTGTTTTGATGCAGCGAGGGCATGTGATTGCTTATGCCTCGAGATAGTTGAAGCCTCACGAGACCAGATATCCGATTCATGATCTTGAATTGGCCGCCATTGTATTCGCTTTGAAGATTTGGCGACATTATCTGTACGGAGAACAGTTTGAAATCTATTCTGATCACAAGAGTCTGAAATATTTGTTTTCACAGTCAGAATTGAATATGAGACAACGGAGATGACTTGATTTTCTGAAAGACTTTGATTGTGAGATTAAGTACTATCCGGGGAAATCGAATGCAGCAGCTGATGCATTGAGTCGAAAGGTATGTTCCTTGTCCTTATCGACGATTGGTGTATCAAATTTGATTGAAAACTGTTGTCTTTCTGGATTGGTATTTGATACGAATTATCAGCCTCTGCGACTTTATCAAACTCAAGTTGAACCAGAGTTAATTTTGAGAATTAGAGAAGCTCAGAAACTTGATCAGAGTGTGCAGAATTCAATTGAGAAAGTCCGGTCAGGGCATGTGTCTGAATATCAGGTTCGAGATGATCTTCTTTATGTACATAATCGCCTTGTAGTGCCTGATATTTCTGATGTGAGACAACAACTACTGACAGAGGCGCATTGTAGTCGATATAGCATTCATCCTGGAGGGAGGAAGATGTACAAAGATCTGAAGACTCGATATTGGTGGAAATCAATGAAGTCAGATATCACTGATTTTGTGTCTCGATGTCTTAATTGCCAACTGGTGAAGGCTGAAAGGAAGAAACCGCCTGGTTTGTTATAGAGTTTATCAGTGCCAGAATGGAAATGAGATCATATTTCCATGGACTTTGTGACGAAGTTACCTCGATCTTCCAGAGGTTGCGATGGTATCTGGGTGATTATCGACAGATTAACGAAGTCAGCATGTTTTATTCCTTATCGTATGACATATCGACACAATCAGATGGCAGAACTTTATGTCCGAGAAATTGTCAGATTACATGGAGTGCCGAAGTCTATTGTATCAGATCGTGATCCTCGATTTACATCTCATTTTTGGTACAGTTTACAGAATGCTTTGGGTACTCAGCTACACTTGAGCACAGCGTATCATCCACAGACAGACGGACAGTCTGAGCATACCATTCAGACATTGGAGGACATGTTGAGAGCTGTAGTGCTTGATTTTGGCACTAGTTGGCAAGAATCACTACCACTTTGTGAATTCTCGTACAACAACAGTTATCAATCGAGTATTGAGATGGCTCCATTTGAAGCTCTGTATGGTAGAAAATGTCGATCTCCTATTTATTGGGATGATATCTCTGAAGTACCTGACAATGGGCCTGATATGATTCGAGATATGACAGAACAGGTGAAGCTTATTCAGAAAAGAATGAAGACAGCTCAGGACAGACAAGCGAAGTATGCCAATATTCGACGTCGACCTTTGTCTTTTGAACAGGGGAGATCGTGTATTTCTGAAGATTTCTCCGTTCAGAGGCACCGTACAATTTGGCAAGCGAGGGAAGTTGTCTCCAAGCTACATTGGTCCGTATGAAATTCTGGAGAAGATAGGCAATCTTGCCTATCGATTAGCTCTTCCTCCGGCTTTATCTGGAATACATGATGTCTTTCATGTATCGATGCTTCGAAAATATCTTGCTGATGAATCTCATGTGCTTCAATCTGATGAGGCTGAACTCGACGAGACTTTGAGTTATTTCGAAAAACCAATTCAGATTCTTGATCGTAAGGAGAAGCAACTTCGAACGAAGACTATTCCGCTTGTGAAAGTTCAGTGGAGTCGTCATGGTATTAAAGAAGCCACTTGGGAGACAGAATCAGATATGCGACAACGATTTCCAGAGATGTTTCAATGATGTGAGTCTCCTTTAGTCTTTCTGTTCTTCCTATTATATGATCTGTTGATACTAGTTGAGATTTTGAGGACGAAATCGAGTCTTAGTGGGGGAGAATTGTAACGCTCGGAATTATTTAATTTTAATCCGAGAATAATTAATTTGGAAATATTTGGAGTTTTGATTTAAATTCTAATATTCTTAAATTGATTAGGATTGAAATTGAATGAAATAGGAAGTTGAGGACCAAATTGCAATTTTTGAATAGTTGAGGGGCTAAAGTGCAATTATTATTGAAGTTATCAGAATTTTAAAGTGAATACTCAGCATACACGTGTGATATAACACATATTTCATCAGATTTTCGGAGGCAAGAACCGTGAGGCAAGAACAAAGAACTCCAACCATTTTCTTCATCTTCAAATTGAGATATCTTTTGATTTGGGTATCCGATTTCGATTCCGAAAGATGTTCTGGAATCCTTGCAACTAGACCTTCGATTTGATGTAAGTTTTATGTTCCTTCATTATGGTTTGAGAAGTCGAAACTGGCAGATATCAGATGTGGTTATGAATTGTTGTTGATGAGCTTCTATACCTTATTTTCTTGAAGTTGGGTTGAGGAATGATTGTTGTATCATGTTCTTATGATCTCCCAGCTATGATTCGATTTATATACCTGCTGAAATGTATAGGATTATGTGGGTTTTGACTCCTATACAACTGATATTGTTATAGTTATGTTTGGGATTGCCGAGCTTATACTGATATGCCGTCAAACTCTTGATTTGAAATGGTTTGCTAGCTTGTGCTCGAGCTGCTGTTGAGGTGTATAGTAGCTGATATTTCCTTGGTTGTATGCTCTATTTTCAGTGTATAAACAGGACACATCGAGCTTGAGAACATCGCCTCTGAAATCGATAGAAGAAAGATCAAGGTTTGAAGCTATTCTACAATGGAGTTTGAATGGTTTTAAGTGCAGATTTTGATACAAGTCTTGTGATTGTGTTGGTTCAGATTTTGACAAGTTAGAAGACACCATACACATCACATTTGAAAGGTAAAAGTGGACTACTACTTGAATGGGATTATAACTCGAGATGGTTTGTATTGAGTTCCCTAAATCACATACTTATTTGCTTAATTGCTTTTCTATGCTCTTCTATGATTTATTGAATGAGTATTAGATGTTAATGAATGCTCCTGTGATGATATATATTGCATTCATCTTGAAAGACTTATTCTTTGATTTTGAAATGAACGGAAACGTTCGAATAGACGATTTGAGGGATTATATATGTATGGCCTGGGTGGTTGACGTAGCCTAGCATCTGAAATGCATATGTAGTGGCTTCAAAGTCTAGAGAAGTAAGATAAGTATCCCCACCTCGATTGGGAGAGTCGGTGGTTAGCTATGATATCTTCTTCTCGGGATCCCAACCGATGAGATAAGAGATGAACCTTGTTTTAAAACATGAATTGTCTTTATTTATATCATGAGCTTGATATATGTTTTATATGCATGTTTAGTTGCTTTTACTGGGAAATGTATTTCTCACCGGAGTTATCCGGCTATTGTTGTGTTTTATGTGTCATGGCAATAGGCGGGAGTGGAACCGGGAAAAAGCAAACTTGAAGGACAAGGGATGAGAAGAATAACGTGATGATCCGAGTGTTAGATGGTTTGAGTGAGCTGTCAATGAAAGTGTTGAATGTCATAAACATGATTATGTTATAGCTACTTGTACCAAGATTTGTTGATAATAAGTTGTTGTCTTGTTTATGTATATATGATTTGGAAAGATGTGTAAATCCTTAAGACAGCATGATGTAGCATGATGATTCTTGTATGATATGTAATTCTAGCATGAGACTTTATTCAAGTATATGGTGATCTTGTTCTTATTTAACCATATCTTGTTTAGGATATATGTTAGTTGTGGTTATAAGATTGAATTGTTAGTGTTCAATTATGCCATGAAGTACTTGAACATGCTAGTAAGATTACATAGTTTGACAGCAAAAGTTCTGATATTTTTTTCTGGAAATGTGCTCGCTCGATCGGGTGATTCCTACCGATCGAGCGAGGCTGTTATTTCTTGGACAGAAACTTGAGCAGTTGTGCTTGCTCGATCGGTAGAAAATGACCGATCGAGCGAGGCCACAATTTTGTTGCACCCGAGAGTTGGGCATTTGTGCTCACTCGATCGGTAGCTTTTTACCGATCGAGCGAGGTGCTCTGATTCTAAAAAAAAAAAAAAAAAAAATTTTTTTTATTTTGTTTAGACTTTGATTCTTGTTTATTATTTATGATCATTTGATTAATAAGAGATTAGAACTCGGGTTGTCACAATAGGTGGTATCAGAGCAAGAAAGTTCTGGACTAAGATAGATAGCGAGTGGGGTAGATCGAGTCTTCTTCCTTACTTGTTTATTATGCTATGATTTATTACATGCTTGACTTACATGGTATAAATGCTAGCATGTTTTACTTTCAAGTATTTTATTACATGATGATGTATTTATTTTATTTGAAAGTATGATTGATAATGATTAAAGATGCATGCTTATTGCACTATCTGACATGATACAAGCATGTGATCTGTTGTTTACGACATGCTACCTGATTATCTGAGTCGATTGGAAGCATGTGCTATCTGAATACCTTGATTATTTATTTACGATTGAATCAGAACCGAGTCTTGATCAGAGGTAAGATGATCAGAGGAGGACTGAAATAGATTTGATGATTCTGGTATCCTAACCCTTTTGATAATCAGATATGTCTTGACGACCAGGCCGACCTCCTCTCATACCACAGGTTCCTACTCCTAGGACAGAGCAGACAGTGTATCCTCTGCCAGAACAAACAGTAGTACCTCCGACAGTGCCTCAAGCTACTGCAATTCCGAGTAATGAACAGGGAAGTACTTCTCGAGATATGACTTATATGTCAGCTACTCCGATGGAAACACTGCTCAAACGTTTTCAATCATACCATCCGCCTACACTGAAGGGTACTGAGAATGCAGTCGAATGTGAAGGATGGCTTGATGATATGGAGATGTTGTTTGATTCACTCGACTATGGTGATGAGCGGAGAGTCAGACTGATTGGGCACCAATTGCATGAGGTTGCGAAGAGCTGGTGGTTCACGACTAAGAAGGCTCTGGAGTGTAGAGGAACAGTACTCACCTGGACAGTCTTCAAAACTGAATTCTATCAACGATTCTTTCCGGTGTCTTACCGCAAAGATAAGGGTACAGAGTTTGCTAATTTAAAGCAGGGAAATTTGAATATTGAAGACTATGTTGCAAAATTCTCTACATTGCTACGTTTTGCTCCACACGTTGTTGATAGTGATGAGGCTATGGCTGATCAGTTCATTAATGGACTGAATCCAGAGGTATTTACTTTGGTGAACACAAGGCGACCAAATACATTTGCTGATGCCTTGAACAGTGCCAAAGGAGCAGAAGCTGGTTTGATACAACAACGAGGAGCTTTGTATTCTGTTCAACCTCCGAGATAGCCACAATCTTCAGCTTCAATCTCACAACAACCTCCTCGGTTTGAAAGTGGTGGCAGTAGCAGTTGAAAGAAGAAATTTTGGCAAGATCGAGGAAAGCAGTTTAAGAGATCTGGGAGCAGTTCTTCGAGTTAGAGTGGGTCAAAACCGAAGTCTGGCATGGTTTCTAACAGTTGTGGTGGAAGTCATCCGACTGATCAGTGCCGAGGCATATTTGGGAGTTGCCATATATGCCATCAGCCAGGACATTTTGCGACAGTGTGTCCTCAGAAAGGTTCCGGACAGTCACGAGGTACAGAATCATCATGATCAGTGGCTCAACCTGGGAGGCAAGCCTCATCTGTCCATTCCTTCCAACCACCACACCCACAGCAACAACCAAGGCCAGGAGGGAGTCAGACAGGTAGCCAGCCTTCGAGACAACAGGCTCATGTCTTTGCATTGATAGAGGAACAGGCACAGGGAGCACCGGATCATGTTATTGCAGGTAACTGTTCTCTTTATGGTTATCCTGCCTATGTATTGATAGATACAGGTGCATCCCATACATTTATCTCTGAACGATTTGTGTCCTTACATGCTTTGCCTGCTGAATCTTTACCTGTTGTTGTATCTGTCTCTTCTCCTTTAGGGAGAGGTCTTATATCAATTCAGACAGTTAAGGATTGTTTATTACAGTAAGATGGTAATGAAATAGAGATAGATTGTATTGTGCTTGGTTTGTCTGATTTTGACTGCATTATCGGAATTGATATGCTAACCAAGTACAGAGCTACCATGGACTGTTTTCAGAAAGTGGTGAGGTTTAGACCTGAGATGGCTGGAGAATGGAAGTTTTATGGTAAGGGTTCTCTGAAAGAGTAGGTGCCCGGTGAGCCAACTTGTGGCTAAGGGCTTTGATGACTCTTTGTATAAACAATCTTTTGTTTAATATAATTTACACTTTTATTAATGACAATGACTTTATCTTTCTTCATATTGTTATATTGTGATATACTATTGTTGTTTTGATAAAGACCTTGAATATACTATAGTGTATGTAAGATGTGGTAGAACATGGAGATGTCTATCATGAAACACATCTTATAGTCACTGTATATTCTAAACTGTTCCTAGTCGATTGAGCCGTCCGATAATAAGGATAAGGATCGCTCGAGTTTGAGACTAGCGTTTGCGATGCAGAGTACCACGTTTAATTGGTAAGGAACATAGAGATGTTCGAAGCATGCAAATGAATATTCATACGATGAATGATCGAACTACCCTATCCGGACTTTCCAAGTGGTTATCACTTATCGAGTGGATAAAGTCCGCGGTTTTGGTTGTACACCATTAGTCCTTACTACTTGAAACATCATTGAGACTCTATATGCTAGTACTGTGCTTTGACTCGTTTACCGACTCTATTGGGGTCATCAGGTGTCGGGATTGGGTACAGTTAAAACACATATAGGAGTCGATGCTTTGTTGTCAAGGATTCACCACATACTTGCGAGTGTGGATATCCTATGCAATCTGAGGAGATATTAGTGTGAAGAATCTCTGGCCAGAGTACATGATGTGTTTTAAGAAATGGTTTCTTAGTAACACATGCGATGTCACTATTTGATCTTCAAGATGTATTGCATAGTTATCGAATCTCGAACGACTCTCGATATACCAATGGTTGTTGATTCGATCGGGATATATGGATGAAGGGACCGTACTGTACGCTAACCAAAATCTATTGGTTCTTGCAGGCACTATCAGTGATACCTAGGGAATCATGGGGCGATGTTGCTAGGCGCTCTTACCATGATTCGATGGGCAAGTCGGAAATTGTTGTTCCGAGTCACAAGGAGTTGTGAGCCCACGGCTAGCTGTATCCCTGAACCATTGAGGGTCACACAGAGTAATGGTTTTTTAATCCCCGTTGAGATAGTTAAATTTAAAGAGTTAAATTTAATGAACAAAGAAGTGGGACTTCTTATTTAAGAGTAGAGGAGTAAGATTTCCTAAAATGACATAGGGATGGGCATTTTTGGAAATCACTGAATTCGAATTCAGAAAAATTTATCTTGACTTTAAAAGGTGCAGAAATGGTTTCTGTGCACATTGGTGAAATCGGTTTATCAATCGGAGTCATGATGAATTTTATATTAATTTCTGAACATGCGGGCTTTGCTTGTCGGGCTTGAACTTATGACTAATGGGCCCTAAGCTGTTAGCGACCTACATTATAAATAAGTTATTGCAGTACAGAAATTAGACACAACAAGTCACAATTTTTGAAAACCTAGTTATTTTCTCTCAAAAGTGGCCGCCCCCCCTCCCTCTCTACTCGGGAAAATCCAGCCCGTGAATTTTGAATTACAGTCTGGTTTAACGGATCAAATTCGTTAATTCTCTTCGTAGAAACTTCTGATAAATTTTCTAGTGCAATCTATCAGAGGGATTAATTATCCGTTCGTGGACCTGATTGAAGAACAGTTCGTCCATCAGTTCCAGGGATATACAATAAGAGCAGAGTAATCTGTTGGTGTCCATAATCTCGATTCGAGATTGGAGGTAAAAATTTATAATTGTTATTTAATTTTTACACAAAATTTAATCGTAAAGTTTTGATACCCATTATGGAATCGTTCCATATAAAAATTTTAAACTTCCGCTGCACCGGGTATCAATTCTGATTGATCTGATCGCCGCGTTATCCAACAGTGGTATCAGAGCCAGGTTGCTCAGATCAAGCGATTAAATTAATCGATTGTACAAAAATTTTTAAGCCTCGGTTTTTGAAACAAAATAAATATTTTAAAAATAAAAAAAAAAAATTTCGGGCAAAACTCGGGCAGCGACGTGATCGCTCGCTGCCCGGCCCAAGCCCCTTTGGGGCGCGGGCAGCCCGGGAGTGTCCCGGGCGGCCCGCGAAAAATTAATTTTTTAATTTTAAAATTAAATTTTAATATGTTAAAATTCTATTTTTGGTCCGATCGAAAATTGTTTTTGATTGGTCCACGAGGCATCGGATCGAATTGTTCGAGTCCGAAAATTTTAAAATTGATTTTTGGATAAATTTGAATTTTTGGAAAATTTAAATATTTTATCCGTTAAATTGAATTTTGAAATTAATTATTTTTGGTACAATTGATGATAAGATATGATCTTATAGATATATTGAGTAAAATATGATTTTATGTATAAAATTGGATTTTATAGATAAAATATGATTTTATTTGATAAAAAGATAAAATATGATTTTGTATGTAAAATAAGATTTTATATATGGAATATGATTTTATCCTTTTAAATTTAAATTGCCATTGCATGTTATCCAATAAATTAATTTTGAATTAAATGTTATTGGATAAGGATGATCGATTGCCATGACCAATTTTGTAGGTGTATGTTAGGAATTTACATTTGTTTTTATTGTTGTTGGATTTATTAATGGGCCTGGTTTATGGCCCAATATGAATTGTCATATGTAATAAAAGTAGGCTTGGTTTATGGCCCGTTCCCACCCCTTAAAAATGTATTCCCTACTTGTCATTGTTATTTATTGTTAATACATTAGATTTAGTGGGAGATGAAGATTTGAAGACGGAGGTGGGCCCAGCAGACAATAAAGACAGAAGAAATGTAAATTGAAAGCTCAATGTAATAGGATTGCATTGCATACTGCATATTACCTAGGATTGGACTAAGACTCGTGATTGGCAACCACGGGTCGATTAGAAATGGAATCGATCATCCTATATAATATGTGATATTATTGTTGTATGCATGTTTTAGACAAAATTGTGTGAATCCGACAAGCATACAAAATTTTAAAAATGATGAGACAAATTTTCAAAATTAAAATCCCTCATTTTAAATATGATTTAAAATTGATATCAAGATAAATAAAGGAAATTTAAAATTGTTTAAATGTTCCTACCTTCCATCAACGATCAATGTATGAGATGCTACCCGCGGATACGGTCCGGCTCATATTATTGGGGGGGCCCGTTCGTCGGAAAGCTGTACATTGGATCGACACATGTTGTAAGTTGGGTGGAACTCCCATGGGATCGGCTCATATTATTGGGGGATCCACATGGCGACCGTCCATCACAACTTAATATTGATGGGTCATCTTGACATGTCACAATAAAAGGCGTCATATTATTGGGCCCTTATTGGACATGAGGTAAAAACGTGGAGGTTGCTTTGGAAGCAATTGGGCTCTACCTTTTGAAAATTATGGTTGGCTGATATTATTCGAGACCATAGTTTGTCAATTGGACTCCATGTTCCCACTAAGGAAAATAGTTTTCCGTTTTCACTAGAGGGTAGTGAAATCGTTAAAATAGTGGGAGTGAGATTCATAAAATAAATTTCGCCTATTTTATGTCTTAGTAAATTAATTAAACAATCATCGATAATTGTCTGTTTCATCTCAGTATATCATTATGATGAATCTTCGTAATCCACATGTTTCAATTCTCCAACAAAATAAACTTACTGGCGCAAACAATACAGAATGATTCCATAAGTTAAGATTGTCCTAAGTCCGGAAAAGATTTTCTAAGTGTTAGAAAAGGCTTCTCCGAAAACAGCCCCGGCTGATGTAACTGCCGAAAGGTTGGCCGAACTAGAGAAATGGTTGGACCATGATCTCAAGGCCAAATGTTACATGCAAAATTGGACAAGTCTAAACAAGTTTGCCATCACTACAAGAAACCCGATCATTGGAAACATAACTGCAAGGAATACCTCGAGCAGTTGCAAACTGCGAAGGGTGATGACAAGAAGTCGCAAGCTTAGAATGGGTGAGACCCAGCTGAGGCTCGAAAATGGTTCCAGAGTTGAAGCTAAAGCTGTCGGAGATGTTTATTTAAATTTGCAGAACGGTTTTAAGTTACTTTTTAGAGATATTTTATTTGTTCCAGATTTGATTAAAAATATTATTTCTGTTTCTATGCTAGATAGAGATGGTTATTCTTGCAATTTTGTGAATGGGATTTGCAATATTTACAAGAATGAATGTTTGATTGGAAATGGACAACTTGAAAACGATCTATATAACTTAAAACTAAAAGACGTTCCAATAAATTATGTTGATAAACCGGCAACAACAAACAAAAGGAAAATCGATAGTCAAAACCCGGCAAACCTTTGGCATGCTAGGCTAGGTCATATTTCCTCAAGGAGGATGAACAAGCTAGTGGGAGAGGGCATGTTTGATATGTCTGATATTAACTCTCTACCTACTTGTGAATCCTGCCTGAAAGGAAAAATGACTAAATCTCCTTTTAAGGGAAAACCTGAGCGTAGTCCAAATCTGTTGGATTTGATCCATACAGATGTTTGTGGTCCATTTAGAATTGGTACTAAATATGGCCACACCTACTTCATTACCTTTACTGATGATTATTCAAGGTATAGGTATTTATATTTAATGAAATATAAGTCTGAAGCATTTGAAAAGTTCAAAGAATTCAAGGCTGAAGTAGAAAACAAGCTGGGTAAAAGTATTAAAGCACTTCGATCGGATCGAGGTGGAGAATACTTAAGTACCGAGTTTTTGGACTATCTAAAAGAGAATGAGATTCTCTCTCAGTGGACTCCTCCTATGACACCTCAGCTGAATGGTGTATCGGAGCGTCGTAATCGAACTTTGTTGGACATGGTTCGATCTATGATGAGCTTCACTGAGCTTCCACCTTCGTTTTGGGGCTATGCGCTTGAAACGGCGGTATTGTTGTTGAACAACGTCCACACCAAAGCAGTGGACAAAACACCATACGAGTTATGGAATGGCAAAGCTCCTAAGTATTCGTACTTGAGGATTTGGGGATGTCCTGCTTACGTGAAGCAGACAGTGGGAGATAAGTTGGATAGTCGATCCACCTTATGTTATTTTGTAGGGTATCCGAAGAATTCAATCGGATATTATTTCTATCATCCTGCTGAAACAAAGGTGTTTGTTTCAAGGAATGCCACCTTCTTGGAGAAGGAGTTCTTATTGGATAAGAAAGGCGAGATGATGGAACTCGAAGAAATTCGAGAAGAACCCAAAATACAAAATAACGATCCTACACCTCAGGAACCATTGATAGACACGCCTGTACCTAGAAGATCCGAGAGGACTTCTAGACCTCCTATTCGATATGGTCTTCTTCTTGAAGGGGATCAAGATGAACCCGATGTTGGATGTGATCCAAGAAACTTCAAGGAAGCAATTTCTGATGCGGATTCAAATTTATGGCTTGAAGCTATGCAGTCGGAAATAGATTTGATGCATACAAACCAAGTTTGGTCTTTAGTAGATTTTCCCGATGGAATTGTTCCAATAGGGTGTAAATGGATCTACAAGAGAAAGCTTGGGCCTGATGGTAAGGTATTGACCTACAAGGCGCGATTGGTGGCGAAAGGTTATACTCAAAGACAAGGAGTTGACTATGATGAAACCTTTTCACCAGTTGCAATGTTCAAGTCCATAAGAATCCTTATTGCCATAGCTGCTTGGTATGACTATGAGATATGGCATATGGATGTGAAGACTGCTTTTTTTAATGGAGACATTAAGGAAGAAATCTATATGAAGCAGCCTGAGGGGTACACATCCATGGGAAGCGAGCATAAGGTATGCAAGCTTCAGAGATCAATTTATGGTCTAAAACAAGCATCAAGAAGTTGGAACCAGAAATTTGATGAAACAATAAAGGATTTTGGTTTTATCAAGAACCCGGAGGAACCATGCGTGTACAAGAAAGTAGTTAAGGATGCTGTGACATTCTTAGTACTTTATGTTGATGACATCCTACTCATTGGGAATGACGTAGGGATGTTGCAGTCAACAAAGATATGGTTATCAGGTAGATTCTCGATGAAGGATTTGGGTGAGGCATCTTATATTCTAGGGATACAGATCTATAGAGATAGATCTAAGAGAATGATAGGACTCACTCAATCAACCTACATCGACACCATATTGAAACGGTTTTCAATGGATGGGTCCAAGAGAGGACATCTACCCATGTGTCATGGAGTTTCTCTATCCAAGTCTATGTGTCCCAAGACTGATGAAGAGATAGAGAAAATGACACATGTACCATATGCGTCAGCCATAGGTAGTATCATGTATGGGATGATATCTACCAGACCGGATGTAGCATTTGCTCTGAGTGTCACGAGCAGATATCAAGCTAATCCCGGTCAAATGCATTGGAAAGCCGTGAAGGACATTCTTAAGTACTTACGAAGGACTAAGAATATGTTCATGGTATATGGAGGAAGAGAACTAAAATTGGAAGGCTATACCGACTCTAGCTTCCAAAGTGACGTGGATGACTCGAAGTCAACCTCTGGATTTGTGTTCATGCTCAATGGCGGTGCTGTCTCTTGGAAGAGTTCCAAGCAGGACACCACAGCGGATTCCACCACTGAGGCAGAATACATTGCAGCATCAGCTGCTGCTAAAGAGGCCGTTT
Source organism: Henckelia pumila (assembly GCF_033568475.1). Taxonomy (NCBI): domain Eukaryota; kingdom Viridiplantae; phylum Streptophyta; class Magnoliopsida; order Lamiales; family Gesneriaceae; genus Henckelia; species Henckelia pumila. Next base: position 147,072,794 of record NC_133120.1, read on the forward strand.
GGATGAGGAATTTCGTCCAAGAGTTGGGCGTCATTCCTGAAGTTGTTTGTCCAGTCCCGGTGTACTGTGACAACACGGGTGCCGTTGCTCAGGCAAAGGAACCAAGGTCTCATCAAAGATCCAAACACGTACTGAGGAAATACCACATCATCCGGGAGATTGTGGAAAGAGGAGACATCACTGTCGAAAGAGTGGCCTCTGCAGACAATATCGCTGATCCACTTACTAAGCCCTTGCTAGGACCATTATTTGACAAACATCGCGAAGCAATGGGTCTACGTAGTATGACTAGTTGGCTTTAGGGCAAGTGGGAGATTGAAAGAGTAGGTGCCCGGTGAGCCAACTTGTGGCTAAGGGCTTTGATGACTCTTTGTATAAACAATCTTTTGTTTAATATAATTTACACTTTTATTAATGGAAATGACTTTATCTTTCTTCATATTGTTATATTGTGATATACTATTGTTGTTTTGATAAAGACCTTGAATATACTATAGTGTATGTAAGATGTGGTAGAACATGGAGATGTCTATCATGAAACACATCTTATAGTCACTGTATATTCTAAACTGTTCCTAATCGATTGAGCCGTCCGATAATAAGGATAAGGATCGCTCGAGTTTGAGACTAGCGTTTGCGATGCAGAGTACCACGTTTAATTGGTAAGGAACATAGAGATGTTCGAAGCATGCAAATGGATATTCATACGATGAATGATCGAACTACCCTATCCGGACTTTCCAAGTGGTTATCACTTATCGAGTGGATAAAGTCCGCGGTTTTGGTTGTACACCATTAGTCCTTACTACTTGAAACATCATTGAGACTCTATATGCTAGTACTGTGCTTTGACTCGTTTACCGACTCTATTGGGGTCATCAGGTGTCGAGATTGGGTACAGTTACAACACATATAGGAGTCGATGCTTTGTTGTCAAGGATTTACCACATACTTGCGAGTGTGGATATCCTATGCGTTCTGAGGAGATATTAGTGTGACGAATCTCTGGCCAGAGTACATGATGTGTTTTAAGAAATGGTTTCTTAGTAACACATGCGATGTCACTATTTGATCTTCAAGATGTATTGCATAGTTATCGAATCTCGAACGACTCTCGATATACCAATGGTTGTTGATTCGATCGGGATATATGGATGAAGGGACCGTACTGTACGCTAACCAAAATCTATTGGTTCTTGCAGGCACTATCAGTGATACCTAGGGAATCATGGGGCGATGTTGCTAGGCGCTCTTACCATGATTCGATGGGCAAGTCGGAAATTGTTGTTCCGAGCCACAAGGAGTTGTGAGCCCACGGCTAGCTGTATCCCTGAACCATTGAGGGTCACACAGAGTAATGGTTTTTTAATCCCCGTAGAGATAGTTAAATTTAAAGAGTTAAATTTAATGAACAAAGAAGTGGGACTTCTTATTTAAGAGTAGAGGAGTAAGATTTCCTAAAATGACATAGGGATGGACATTTTTGGAAATCACTGAATTCGAATTCAGAAAAATTTATCTTGACTTTAAAAGGTGCAGAAATGGTTTCTGTGCACATTGGTGAAATCGGTTTATCAATCGGAGTCATGATGAATTTTATATTAATTTCTGAACATGCGGGCTTTGCTTGTCGGGCTTGAACTTATGACTAATGGGCCCTAAGCTGTTAGCGGTCTACATTATAAATAAGTTATTGCAGTAAAAAAATTAGACACAACAGGTTACAATTTTCGAAAACCTAGTTATTTTCTCTCTAAAGTGGCCGCCCCCCCTCCCTCTCTACTCGGGAAAATCCAGCCTGTGAATTTTGAATTACAGTCTGGTTTAACGGATCAAATTCGTTAATTCTCTTCGTAGAAACTTCTGATAGATTTTCTAGTGCAATCTATCAGAGGGATTAATTATCCGTTCGTGGACCTGATTGAAGAACAGTTCGTCCATCAGTTCCAGGGATATACAACAAGAGCAGAGTAATCTGTTGGTGTCCATAATCTCGATTCGAGATTGGAGGTAAAAATTTATAATTGTTATTTAATTTTTACACACACAATTTAATCGTAAAGTTTTGATACCCATTATGGAATCGTTCCATATAAAAATTTTAAACTTCCGCTGCACCGGGTATCAATTCTGATTGATCTGATCTCCGCGTTATCCAACATTCTCGTGCTAAGATTCCTCTGATTTCTGTATTATCCATGACCCGACTTTTGCAGAAAGGAGCGGAGGGATTTATTGTTTATGCAGTTGATGTTTTGAAAGCTAGCCCGAACCTGGCTGACTTGCCATTGGTTAGTGAATTTGCGGACGTTTTTCCTGATGAGATTCCAGGACTACCTCCGTACCGTGAGATTGATTTTAACATAGAACTGATGCCAAGTACATCACCGATTTAGAAAGCACCTTATCGAATGGCACCAGTTGAATTGAAAGAGTTGAAAGAGCAGTTGGAAGATTTACTGGCCAAGGGATACATTCGACCCAGTGTTTCTTCTTGGGGTGCTCCAGTGTTGTTTGTCAGAAAGAAAGACGGTTCAATGAGATTGTGCATTGACTACCGGCAACTGAACAAGGAAACGGTAAAGAACAAATACCCTTTGCCTCGTATTGATGATTTATTTGTCCAGTTGCAGGGTTCTTCTGTGTATTCCAAGATCGATATGAGATCTGGATACCATCAGTTGAGAGTTAGGGATTATGATATTCCGAAAACCGCTTTCAGAACCAGGTATGGCCATTATGAGTTTATAGTTATGCCGTTTGGTCTGATGAATGCTCCAGCTGTGTTTATTGCTTTAATGAACCGTGTGTTTCAGAAATATCTCGATGACTTCGTGATTATTTTTATTGATGATATTTTGATATATTCAAAGAATTTGATTGATCATTCTGAGCATTTGAGAACTGTGTTGAAGACTCTGAGATCTGATACGATTGGTGTATCAAATTTGATTGAAAACTGTTGTCTTTCTGGATTGGTATTTGATACGAATTATCAGCCTCTGCGAGTTTATCAAATTCAAGTTGAACCAGAGTTACTTTTGAGAATCAGAGAAGCTCAGAAACTTGATCAGAGTGTGCAGAATTCAATTGAGAAAGTCCGGTCAGGGCATGTGTCTGAATATCAGGTTCGAGATGATCTTCTTTATGTTCATAATCGCCTTGTAGTGCCTGATATTTCTGATGTGAGACAACAACTACTGACAGAGGCGCATTGTAGTCGATATAGCATTCATCCTGGAGGGAGGAAGATGTACAAAGATATGAAGACTCGATAATGGTGGAAATCAATGAAGTCAGATATCACTGATTTTGTGTCTCGATGTCTTAATTGCCAACTGGTGAAGGCTAAAAGGAAGAAACCGCCTGGTTTGTTACAGAGTTTATCAGTGCCAGAATGGAAATGGGATCATATTTCCATGGACTTCGGTGACGAAGTTACCTCGATCTTTCAGAGGTTGCGATGATATCTGGGTGATTATCGAGAGATTAACGAAGTCAGCATGTTTTATTCCTTATCGTATGACGTATCGACACGATCAGATGGCAGAACTTTAAGTCCGAGAAATTGTCAGATTACATGGAGTGCTGAAGTCTATTGTATCAGATCGTGATCCTCGATTTACATCTCATTTTTGGTACAGTTTACAGAATGCTTTGGATACTCAGCTACACTTGAGCACAGCGTATCATCCACAGACAGACGGACAATCTGAGCGTACCATTCAGACATTGGAGGACATGTTGAGAGCTGTAGTGCTTGATTTTGGCACTAGTTGGCAAGAATCACTACCACTTTGTGAATTCTCGTACAACAACAGCTATCAATCGAGTATTGAGATGGCTCCGTTTGAAGCTCTGTATGGTAGAAAATGTCGATCTCCTCTTTATTGGGATGATATCTCTGAAGTACCTGACATTGGGCCTGATATGATTCAAGATATAACAGAACAGGTGAAGCTTATTCAAAAAAGAATGAAGACAGCTCAGGACAGACAAGCGAAGTATGCCAATATTCAACGTCGACCTTTGTCTTTTGAACAGGGGGGATCGTGTATTTCTGAAGATTTCTCCGTTCAGAGGCACCGTACGATTTGGCAAGCGAGGAAAGTTGTCTCCAAGCTACATTGGTCCGTATGAAATTCTGGAGAAGATAGGCAATCTTGCCTATCGATTAGCTCTTCCTCCGGCTTTATCTAGAATACATGATGTCTTTCATGTATCGATGCTTCGAAAATATCTTGCTGATGAATCTCATGTGCTTCAATCTGATGAGGCTGAACTCGACGAGACTTTGAGTTATTTCGAAAAGCCAATTCAGATTCTTGATCATAAGGAGAAGCAACTTCGAACGAAGACTATTCCGCTTGTGAAAGTTCAGTGGAGTCGTCATGGTATTAAAGAAGCCACTTGGGAGACAGAATCAGATATGCGACAACGATTTCCAGAGATGTTTCAATGATGTGAGTCTCCTTTAGTCTTTCTGTTCTTCCTATTATATGATCTGTTGATACTAGTTGAGATTTTGAGGACGAAATCGAGTCTTAGTGGGGGAGAATTGTAACGCTCGGAATTATTTAATTTTAATCCGAGAATAATTAATTTGGGAATATTTGGAGTTTTGATTTAAATTCTAATATTCTTAAATTGATTAGGATTGAAATTGAATGAAATAGGAAGTTGAGGACCAAATTGCAATTTTTGAATAGTTGAGGGGCTAAAGTGCAATTATTATTGAAGTTATCAGAATTTGAAAGTGAATACTCAGCATACACGTGTGATATAACACACATTTCATCAGATTTTCAGAGGCAAGAACCGTGAGGCAAGAACAAAGAACTCCAACCATTTTCTTCATCTTCAAATTGAGATATCTTTTGATTCAGGTATCCGATTTCGATTCCGAAAAATGTTCTGGAATCCTTGCAACTAGACCTTCGATTTGATGTAAGTTTTCTGTTCCTTCATTATGGTTTGAGAAGTCGAAACTGGCAGATATCAGATGTGGTTATGAATTGTTGTTGATGAGCTTCTATACCTTGTTTTCTTGAAGTTGGGTTGAGGAATGATTGTTGTATCATGTTCTTATGATCTCCCAGCTATGATTCGATTTATATACCTGCTGATATGTTGAGGATTATGTGGGTTTTGACTCCTATACAACTGATATTGTTATAGTTGCGTTTGGGATTGTCGAGCTTATACCGATATGCCGTCAAACTCTTGATTTGAAATGGTTTGCTAGCTTATGCTCGAGCTGCTTTTGAGGTGTATAGTAGCTGATATTTCCTTGGTTGTATGCTCTATTTTCAGTGTATAAACAGGACACATCGAGCTTGAGAACATCGCCTCTGAAACCAATAGAAGAAAGATCAAGGTTTGAAGCTATTCTACAATGGAGTTTGAATGGTTTTAAGTGCAGATTTTGATATAAGTCTTGTGATTGTGTTGGTTCAGATTTTGACAAGTTAGAAGACACCATACACATCACATTTGAAATGTAAAAGTGGACTACTACTTGAATGAGATTATAACTCGAGATGGTTTGTATCGAGTTCCCTAAATCACATACTTATTTGCTTAATTGCTTTTCTATGCTCTTCTATGATTTATTGAATGAGTATTAGATGTTAATGAATGCTCCTGTGATGATATATATTGCATTCATCTTGAAAGACTTATTCTTTGATTTTGAAATGAACGAAAATGTTCGAATAGACGATTTGAGGGATTATATATGTATGGCCTGGGTGGTTGACGTAGCCTAGCATCTGAAATGCATATGTAGTGGCTTCAAAGTCTTGAGAAGTAAGATAAGTAGCCCCATCTCGATTGGGAGAGTCGGTGGTTAGCTATGATATCTTCTTCTCGGGATCCCAACCGATGAGATAAGAGATGAACCTTGTTTTAAAACATGCATTGTCTTTATTAATATCATGAGCTTGATATATGTTTTATATGCATGTTTAGTTGCTTTTATCGGGAAATGTATTTCTCACCGGTGTTATCCGGCTATTGTTGTGTTTTATGTGTCATGGCAATAGGCGGGAGTGGAACCGGGCAAAAGCAAACTTGAAGGACAAGGGATGAGAAGAGTAACGTGATGATCCGAGTGTTAGATGGTTTGAGTGAGCTGTCAATGAAAGTGTTGAATGTCATAAACATGATTATGTTATAGTTACTTGTACCAAGATTTGTTGATAATAAGTTGTTGTCTTGTTTATGTATATTGGATTTGGAAAGATGTGTAAATCCTTAAGACAACATGATGTAGCATGATGATTCTTGTATGATATGTAATTCTAGCATGAGACTTTATTCAAGTATATGGTGATCTTGTTCTTATTTAACCATATCTTGTTTAGGATATATGTTAGTTGTGGTTATAAGATTGAATTGTTAGTGTTCAATTATGCCATGAAGTACTTGAACATGCTAGGAAGATTACATAGTTTGACAGCAAAAGTTCTGATCTTTTCTTTTGGAAATGTGCTCGCTCGATCGAGTGATTCTTACCGATCGAGCGAGGCTGTTATTTCTTGGACAAAAACTTGAGCAGTTGTGCTCGCTCGATCGGTAGAAAATGACCGATCGAGCGAGGCCACAATTTTGTTGCACCCGAGAGTTGGGCCTTTGTGCTCGCTCGATCGGTAGCTTTTTACCGATCGAGCGAGGTGCTCTGATTCTAAAAAAAAAAAAAAAAATTTTATTTTGTTTAGAATTTGATTCTTGTTTATTATTTATGATCATTTGATTAATGAGAGATTAGAACTCGGGTCGTCACAAGCTATGAGTAAGGCTGCGATACCGAATCAAAATACCGAGTTTTCGGGATACCGTACCGAAATTTTTTTCGATATATAAACATTTTTTTGATATATTGAATTTTTTTTGGTATTTGTACGGTATCAAAATGGATTTTTTCTATACCAAAATTTTGAAATTTCGATATCGGTACCGGTATGAATATTTTTCATACTAATATTTTGAATATGGTATACCGAAAACCCACCCCTAGCTATGAGATGAATCAAGCTGGAGAATGATTGTCGGAAGTGTACAAAATTTAAGAAGGATTGTGCTCATGCACTCTGGTATTGTAAATATGCAAAAGAGGTTTGGAGTTTATCGGATATATGACCAATATTAAAAAAACAAAAAAGAGTTGTCCCTAAAGGGGACCCCATTCCACATGAGTCAGAAGTTCATTGGCTCATGCGGAGGGTAAATAGAGGGATGTGCACGAGCGGCAGAGACCTGAAGGAGGAAGCACATTACCCAATCCCCAGAGCATACCCCCCACAATATTTCAGCAGAAAATATGCTCCACACGAGGATCGAACCCGCAATGCTGGAGAATTTCTTCCCACGTCACCTCAGGCCTTACCAACTCGCCTATGCCCCTGTGGGTGGATATATAACCAATATTAGCTCCGGGTTTCGTGGTGGGTCTTTGTTTCATCTATTTTGGTGGGTGGCTGAACAAGGTGAAAGAGTGGGTGCCCGGTTAGCCAACTTGTGGCTAAGGGCTTTTATGACTCTATGTAAAATAATCTTTTGTTTAATATAATTTACACTTTTATAATGGCATTGACTTTATCTTTCTTCGTAATGTTATATTATGATATACTATTATTGTTTTGATAAAGACCTTGAATATACTATAGTGTATGTAAGATGTGGTAGCACATGGGGATGGCTATCATGAAACACATCTTATAGTCACTGTATATTCTAAACAGTTCCTAGTCAATTGAGCCGTCCGCAAATAAGGATAAGGATCGCTCGAGATTGAGACTAGCATTTGCGATGCCGAGTACCACGTTTCATTGGTATGGAACATAGAGATGTTCAAAGCATGTAAATGGATATTCATATGATGAATGATCGAACTACCCTATTCGGACTTTCCAAGTGGTTATCACTTATCGAGTGGATAAAGTCCGCGGTTTTGGTTGTACACCATTAGTCCTTATTACTTGAAACATCATTGAGACTCTATATGCTAGTACTGTACTTTGACTCGTTTACCGACTCTATTGGGGTCATCAGGTGTCGGGATTGGGTACAGTTACGACACATATAGGAGTCGATGCTTTGTTGTCAAGGATTCGCCACATACTTGCGAGTGTGGATATCCTATGCGATCTGAGGAGATATTAGTGTGAAGAATCTCTGGCCAGAGTACATAATGTGTTTTAGGTTAATGGATTTTTCTAGTAACACATGCGATGTCACTATTTGATCTCCAAGATGTAATGCATAGTTATCGAATCTCGAACGACTCTCGATATACCAATGGTTGTTGATTCGATCGGAATATATGGATGAAGGGACCGTACTGTACGCTAACCAAAATCTACTGGTTCTTGCAGGCACTATCAGATACCTAGGGAATCATGGGGCGATGTTGCTAGGCGCTCTTACCATGATTCGATGGGTAAGTCGGAAATTGTTGTTCCGAGTCACAAGGAGTTGTGAGCCCACGACTAGCTGTATTCCTGAACCATTGAGGGTTACACAAGTAATGGATTACTAAAACCCCGTAGAGATAGTTAAATTTAAAGAGTTAAATTTAATGAAAGAGAAGTTGGACTTCTTAACTAAAGGGAGTGGGATTTCCTAAAATGACATAGGGATGGACATTTTTGGAAATCACTGAATTCGGATTCAGAAAAATTATCTTGACTCTAAAAGATGCAGAAATGGTTTCTGTGCACATTGGTGAAATCAGTTTATCAATCGAAGTCACGATGAATTTTATATTAATTTCTATAACAACAGGCTTGTCTTGTTGGGCTTAAATTATGGATTGTGGGCTTTAAGGAGTTAGAGTCCTGATACAATTATAACTAGAAATTATCTATAAATAGAGATGTTGGGTTCGAAAATTACACACATTGAATACTGCAATTTTCGAAAATTCCTCTGTCCCTTTTGGAGAAAATTCGACTTGTGATTTTTGTGAAAAAATACAAATCGAATTAACAGATCATATCTGTTTATTCTCTACGTAAAACTTCTGATTGATTTCTAGTGCAGTCAATCAGAGGGTTTCTGTTTTTCATTCGTGGACCTAATTCTGGAGTTAGATCGTGGCTGTCATCGGTTCCCGGGATTTACAAAAAGAGCAGATTAAATTCTGTTGGAATCCACGATCAAGCCTTTGCTTGACGAGGTAAAAATTTAACTGTGTTTTATTTTTACTTGAACAAATTTAATCGTAAAAGTTTTGATACCCATATATGGAATCGTTCCAAATAATAAAATAAAAATTTTAAACTTCCGCTGCACCGAGTATCAATTCTTAATTGATCTGAACACAGTTTTCCAACACAAGGTACATCGAATGATTTAGGAATGTTTGCTTTAATATGTTTGACTTTATGGCATGCATGCTCGTAATAGTTGTAGAAACTGATGGAATAATATTATTTGATATATTCCCAATAATAAATACAAAAAGATTTTATATAAACCTAGAAAAATAAGAAAAATAAAAGAAAAAACAATATACAAAATATACAAAAGATAATATAAAATATATTTCAAGATATACAATATATTCCAATAGGCCCGCTCAAGATGGTGCACTCATAGAGACACCAATCTTGGAACAAAGTAGACGCAAACAAGAACTAGGGAGTGGTTTTGTCAAAGCATCATCCAGCTGGTCGGAAGACGAAACATGAGATAATCGAATTTGGTGACTCTAAACCAGCTCACGAAAAAAGTGATAATCCAGGGCAATATGTTTCATGCGAGAATGAAAAACAGGATTAACACAGAGATATGTGGCCCCAATATTGTCACAGTAGATAGAGACTGGGGAAGATCCAACAACACTCCAAGTTCAGTAAGTAGGGATCGTACCCATTGCAGTTCAGCAGCCGTAGAGGCAATGTCAAGATATTCTGCCTCAATAGAAGAACGAGCAACAGAGCCCTGCTTTTTGGAGCTCCACGAGATAGGATTGGGACCCAAGAACACAATGTAGGCACCAGTAGAAGTGCGATCATCAAGATCACCGGCCCAATCCGCATCACAATAGGCATTCAGGGATGGAGAACCGTGCCACCGAAGAAGAAGACCATAGGAGCGTGTGCCATTTAAATAACGCAGAAGACGTTTGACAGCGCCCCAGTGTAGAGAAGAAGGAGAGTGCATGAGCTGAGACAACTTGTTAACAGCAAAGGAAATATCAGGCCGAGTAAATGATAAGTATTGCAGACTCCCCATTGTTTGGCGATACAGGGTGGCATCAGCAGGAGGCGAGCCATCTAGCCGATGCAGAGCCGAAGACGTGGCGAGAGGAGATTGAACAGGCTTGGAGTCAGCCATTTTCGTCCTTGTGAGAACATCGAGAAGATACTTTTTCTGCGATAGACAAAGGCCCCCTGCATAAGAATCAACCTCAACACCTAGAAAATAAGACAAGGAACACAGATCCTTGATAGAAAAACGACTTCTTAAGCGATCTATGAAACTTTGGAGAGAACCAGAATCATTCTCTGTGAGAATCATATCATCAACATATACAAGGAGATACATAGTAATGCTGCCAAAACAACAATAAATAAATAGAGATGTGTCAGTAAGAGAGCAAGTGAAGCCAACACTGAGTACAAACTGGCGAAGCGCTGTGTACCAAGCACGCGATGCCTGTTTGAGACCATAGATCGCCTTGTTCAGCTTGCAGACATAGGAGGAAAGCGAATCATCAACAAAACTAAGCGGTTGAGCCATATAAACACAATCATCTAACTGACCCTACAGAAAAGCATTATTCACATCCATTTGTCTAATAGACCACCCATTGGAAACTGCCAGAGATAAGAAAATGCGAACAGTAGTGGGTTTCGTCACAGGACTGAAAGTGTCAATGTAATCAAGACCCGGACACTGATGGAAGCCCTTCTCAACAAGACGAGCCTTGTAGCGATCAACTGAGCCATCTGGATTTCGTTTAATCAAAACACTCATTTGCAGCCAACCACATTATGAGAGACGTCAGAGGGAACAAGATCCCAGGTGTGATTACGAAGAAGAGCATCAAACTCCTCAGACATGGCTGCACGCCAGCGGGGGTCTTTGAGAGCCGAAGTATGCATGGTTGGTTCAGATGGTGTGGATTCAATGACAGCGGTGAGGCCAAAGCAAGGGTTGGGTTTGAAGACATTATTTCTGGAAGGGTAACCATAGGATGAGTGATGGAATTGAAGTCGGATATTGGATTGGGGGGTTCGGTCGGGGGGTGAGGCGGAGGTGATGGAACGGGTTCGACAAGTGGAGGGATCGAGGTTGGTGGAATAGGGGTACAGGTAGAGCCGTCAATTTGGGTTAGGCCCGTCGGGTCGGCCCGGCCCGACCCGCCACATAATTTAAGTGGGTTGGGTTGAAATTTTTTCAACCCAACAAAGGTTGGGCCTAGATGGGCCAACCCGCCTAGGCCCGCGACCCGCACGGGTTGGCCCGCGGGGTTGGAGAATTAATAATTTTTTTTTATTTTTGATGTGATATATGTATTTTTTAATAAAAGTTGTTAATTTTTTTTTGTATTAATTAATTTATATAAAATTTACACACATGAAATCAACAACTAAAATTTTTATTAATATGTTTCTATTAATATTTATTTATGAAATGATATTTATAATTAATTATAATATTATTTATTTATTTTTATTTGTCATGAGCCAACCCGTGGGTCGGCCCGCCTAACCCGCAACCCACCTTGGGTTGGGTTGAGTTAAGGATTTCCAGCCCGCCATCAACCCGCCAAAAGGTGGGTTTTGGTGGGCCGGTCCACCCCGCCATGGGTTGACCCGTTTGACAGCTCTAGGTACAGGTGTTGGGTACAAGACACGACTCATGTGAACTGAGGGGTGAAGGATAAGCAGCCAGGGAATCCTCCATAGGCACATCAGACAACACTCCTAGAAAGGAACCAGTACCAGAACCACCACTGGAAAAGGGAAATTCAGACTCAACAAAGATGGCATGACGCAAAACCAGTGTTCTACAAATCCCCGCCTAGGCGCTGGGCGGAGACCGCCGCCTCGACTAATGCCTGGGCGGTGCTCTGGGCGTCGCCCGATTAATTGACCAACTAGGCAGTGCCTCAGCCGCCTAAGCGGTCTGGGCACCGCCGAGGCGCCTGCTTCTTAGGTGGCACCTCAGGCGCCTATGCCGCCTGGGCACCGCCTGGGTCACCTACTGCCTAGTCGGTTTACCCATTAATAAAAATTAAAAAAAAATTAATTTTTTTAATTAATAAAAAAAACTTAAAAGTAGATATTTTAATTTTTTGAAAGAATTTTTACAAAAACTGAAAAAACATAAGATATAAAAATTATTTTTCATAGTGAAACTCATAAATATTCCAAAATTTTAATTTTTTTAGGCTAAAAAACAAAACCGCCTAGGCCCCGCCTAGGCAGCCGCCTAGTCGGCTAGGCGCTAGGCGGTGGGTCACCGCCCGACTACCGCCTAGTGCTTTTTAGAACATTGCGCAAAACAAATATTTTTCTAGACGAGGACTCATAGCACAGGTAGGCACTCTGTGTAAGGGAGTAACCAAGAAAGACACAAGGCAAGGAGCATGAAAATTGATAAGATAAACTAAGCCAGGGATAGCAGAGACAACCGAATATACAAAGTTTAGAGAGATTAGGGGGGGGGGACAGCGAATAGACGTTCAAAGGAGGATTTGTAAGACAAATTGCCTTTAGGTAGTCTATTGATAAGATAAACTGTTGTGGCAAAGGAAAATGGCCAGAACTTGGTGGGATAGACTCATGATGTAAAAGTGCCAGACCAGACTTGACAACATGATGATGACGTTCAGAGAAGCCATTATGTTCAGGAGTATGGGGAGGGGTGGTCAGATGAGATATCCCATGCAAACTAAGAAAGTCTTTGAGAGCAAGGAATTCACCATCATTATCAGTGTACAGAGTGAGAATGGGACGACCAAAAATTTTTTCGCAAGTGACTTGAAACAGCGAAAAACAGTGAGAACGTCCGACTTACGTTTTAAAGGATAAAGCCAAATATATTTGCTTTGGTGATCAACAAATATAACATAATATTTATAACCATCACAAGAGAGGATGGGGGAGGTCCAGACATCAGAGAAAATAAGTTCATGAGTAAGTTGCGAGGAAAGTGAAGAATCATGAAAAAGTAATTTATGACATTTATTGCACTGGCAAGAGTTACAATTAAAACAACGCAATGGAGAATTAAAGGATGACAATGACTTAGACACGACTAACTGACGAAGGACTCGATCAGACGGATGACCTAAATGGTGATGCGAGACAGGCAGGGACACGACAGAGAAAGTAAGCACCAGTGGTGAAGATGGTGTGGACGCAGACCAGGAGTAGAAACCGTCCTTAAGTGGACCCTGATGGAGAATTGCCCCGGTGCGACGGTCCTTCAACTGAAAATTAGAGGAAGAGAAAACAACCAGGACATCTTTATATTTACAGAGTTGAGAAACCGATAAAAGATTCTTATTAATTGAGGGCACACACAAGGCATGAGGAAATTTGAGAGAAGCATGGTTAATGGGTGGTATGAGACAACCTGTGTGAGTTATCGGAAGACCAGTGCCATCACCAACAATTACACCATCTGAACCAACATAAGGGGCATGCATAGAGAGATGGGCAAGATCCGATGAAACATGATGAGTGGTGCCAGAGTCAAGAATCCAGTCAGATGGAGAAGCTGGCGCAAGAGAGTAAGCAGCTGCTGGTGAGGCATATGGACCAACGGTGGTATACGAGTGCCCAGAAGGGGTCGCAGGAGCAGAAGCTGGCAGATACTGAAAGTTCGGACATCGTTTGGCAGAATGCCCCTGGCAACTGTAGAGCTGACAACTCCCCAAGTCAACACGGATCAAAATAAACCTATCATTCACATTGATCCACTGTAGCTTACACTTAGCCTGACAATATCTGTAACACCCTCAACCGATGAAGATGTTACAAACTAACATGACGTTAAAACTAGTTAGGAATTTTTTTTTTGAAAGATGTATGCATACATCAAATCTTACTTAGAACATTTCAGAATAGTTTACAAACCAAATCATGACAATTTGAAACATAAAGCGTATTTTCTTCAATCAACATAACAACATTTAGTTCATTAACTTGACACCAACATACTCAACACATAACACACTCATGCATCGCCCGCTGGTCCGACTCCATGCTCTTCTTCATGCCCGACATTGAACTCGTCGACATATGCATAAATGTCATCCTCATTACCTGCACCGTTCAAGTATAGTGAGTCTAAAGACTCAGCAAGAGTATGCAGTAAAAATCATGAGATTTCAATTATCATTTAAACGTAACATAACATAACATAAACTTATCATTTGGTGACGAATTATGCGAAATTGTGGCAACCGTCATAATGGCCACATTCATATTTTCTTGTTGATCAACAATCATATGGCATTACGCCTAGTAACATTCGTTCATTCACTTTTGGAGGCCCCTCCGGAGCTCATCCCGGAGGACCTAACCCGTACATTGAGCCGTATTTGGGAGGGTGGTCGAGCAAATACTACCACGAAAAATCAACGTAAATATATCTATCAATTAAGCTCAAATAAATTGCAAGTGCACGAGTCAAGTAATAATATAGTGTACAAGATACGAGTATCGTCCTACAGAGATTGATTTATGACAAGATTACCTCAAGTATGATTCTTTAATTAATTAAAACGAGAGATGGAGAATAAATAAAAAAACTGAAATAAAAGAATAAAACAAAAGAGAATAAAAAAATAATTTCAGAAAATAAATAAACAACTGTTAGGATCTTGGTTCACCTACCCCTTTTCTTCTCTAATGATTGAATTTTATTTCTCAAGTCATGCTTTTGACGGAATTCCCTAATCTATCAATATACTCTCTCGAGCTTTATTAATCTAATTAACAAATTGTAATAACCAAGTCTCCTTGCGTTATTTAACAATTGCAATTGCATTAACGATTTGAAGAATCCTCTAGCTTTCGACCTGGTGGACTATGACTATCAACATGTATCCAACCTCATATTTCTATATAAGTTGTAGATCCATGGATTATATTACCCTATCATGTCATAAAATCTTCTCTCGGTATCAATTAAAACACATAAAATCAATAAGAAGTTGATCAATCTCCAAAATTGCAATAAACACAATAATATAATCAAGAATGCTTAAAAATCAAATTCAATCTTCAAGAAGAAATCAAAACAAAGTTTTGGGGGTAGGATCCCCTAAATCCCAACAAATAAAAGAAAAGAAAAAGAGAAAACTAGTTTGTGGTTCTTGAGTTCTTCACGCCGTCTCCCTCTTCTCACGTTCCTTTCTCTCCTTGGTTGATGGTTGCCTCCCCTCTGCGTTTATGATGGTTTTTGGAACCCTTAAAACGTCAGATTTTTATCTATTTAAAGTGCCCAAGAGTTCCTTCTATGTAAAACACCCGAGAAAATAATTTTTCCAACTTACGCGGGAGCGCCCGAGCGGTAGAAAAGTGCAGCTCGGGCGCCCAGTTTCTGTTTTGGGGAAAAATTTCAAAAGCAGGTGCGCCCGCGCGGTAAGAAACTGCCGCCCGCGCGCCCACTGTTTTTTCCAGCGCGCAACAATTTTGTAAAATTCATAACTTTAGTTCTAGCCGTCGGATTGAGCTGAAATTTTGACAGTAGCTTTAAAACATCTTAAATACAAACTGGACGGTAGAGATTGGATTTGAATCTATCTAAAGTCAAAAATAAATTTTGGATCATTAATGCTCTGTGATTCCTACTCGTATCGCTTCTCCGTGCTTAAACTCTTCTTTTTCTTCATCTTTTGCCTACAACCAACAAAAAATCATGAGGAGTCATCCAAATGAAACAAATATGCAAAAACTAAACATGAATGGCCTTAACAAAATGAAATCATGCAAAACAAATGCAAAAATGATGCAATAAACACATAAAAATGACTCATGTCAACCTCCCCAAACTAAACTTTTGCTCGCCCTCGAGCAAAACAGGTGATAACTAGAATGAAAACACAAAAACAAGTAAGAACGATTCATGAGAAATCATAGCCTCAGAGAAGTCCATTCACAAAACAACATCACAACCGCTCTCAACTTTTCATAATACACATTCGGTTTAACGTGAACGTGTGTGTGTGAAATGTTATTCCAGTTTCATACAACTCAGACAGAATCCATTCCAAATTTTCTTAGCGACCTAAGACACTTCGGTGTAAGTTTCACTCTCAAATATCCATTCCTTCTAACGACTCTAGACACAACCACCACCCTTAAGATAGTGAATTACACACCTCCGGATTTTACACCCGGTATTGCTATAGCCCCAATAATTACCCGCTGACTTAGCTACAACTGGCTAGGATACGAAGAATCATTCTATTTTTTTCTTCCTAATCCCCTCTTCTATAGCCCGGATGGAGCATCAATCCCATTTTGTCCGCAAACTTAGCCTTAAATTTAATTTTTTCTAGGATTTTAATCCTTCAAGGCCCGGATGGAATTGTAAATATTTTGTTTTCTATTTTTCTAGGTGCGCCCAAGGTCATAGGTGTCATACTAGCAGCTCGTCAAAATTCCTAGACACAATTAAGATCCACAAAACACCTATTGCCGTGCAATGGTCAAACAAACAGAAATTTCTTCTAATCTTTTGTCACAATTCACTGGTCTAACATAAGTTCTTAAGAGATTCACGAGTCAACCTACAGTTTCATATGTCTAGTCAAGAGAATTTATTTATTTTTTTTTCAAAATTCACAACTTCATCTCATCATCGGCTCCCAATCATCGCCTCACTCAACACACATGCAAACAATTATGCACTGCAAGCAAAATAAACATTATGCACGACAACATAAAAGACACTCTCCCCAAACTTAAATCTAGCAGTGTCCTCAATGCTAATGACCAAGACAAATTCTAAATGCAACACAAAACACAAAACAAAACACAGAACAAGGAAAAATAATACGAACGGAAAAGTAAAACAGAAACTCCCCTGACTACTGGTCATCATCGTTCTCATCCTCATCCATATTCTGTTGTTGCACCATATCTCTTAGGCCATCAAAATTCTCATGTATTCACCTTGCAAATCAAAAAAATGAGGAATTAAACATGATCAACTCAACACGATACAACACTAGATAAAAAAAACTGAAATTAAATAAACAAAACAAAAAGAACTATAATTCTTGGGTTGCCTCCCAAGTAGCGCCTGATTTTCAGTCCTTGGCTCGACCCTCAGAAGCACTCATCAAAGAGCGGCTGACTCCCATAGTAAGAATGATACGACTCTACGTATGGGTCTTTGTTCCATGTGCCCTCAAGCTTGGCCAGATAAATGTGATTTAAACTCGTCACCTCAACAACACCCCATAGCAGCTGGTAAAAATGGGAAGAGAACATCTCTGTAGGTTCTCGGAGAACAAATTCTTGTGAAATTGGTATTGGCGGTGTATCTGCATAAATTGTCTCCTTCAGAACTTCTTCCGGCTTAGGTTCAATGGGAAGAAAAGACTCAAACACCTCTAGATCTTCAGAATGAATTGATTCGCACTCCAAATCATGGTTCTCTGAGTCATCATCATCGAACCAAATTTGGGGAATCACTGTTTGAGTATCTTTCTTCACTTCATGTTCTCGGTGGTCATGGAAAATTGATCTATTCACATTCTCTATCTGCTCGACAAGGTGGCACCGAGAACTGATTTGATCTTCTATAGCTGTCTCAGTCAGTGCCACGTACTTTCTCACCATATCCTCTAGTGAATGCAAGATCAATTGAGAACAACTTACCTCCTCCTATTGAAACTCAAATGGTTGGTCTGAAAACTGTGGGTAATGAGTATCTTGCGGGTATTGGTGGCTCCAAATCTGTGGTGTAAGATCCCAATACCCGTGGTAGTCAAATTCTGCCATATCATCTAATATGTGTATTGCACTGTCCTCATCGCGGCAAAATAGTGAACGACCAGTTTGCAAATCTTCATTAATTACCCATCTCCTTGTCACTGCATCCAAACCATTAAAAAAAAATTTAAGAAGAGAATAATTAGAAAAGTCATGATACCGGAAAGTATTCGCCAAATAGTTGAATCTCTCCCATGCTGCATAGAATGGCTCTCCATGTTGCTGGGTAAAACTCGTGAATACTTGTCGATGGAACATCTCAAAGTATTACACCAGATGAATTCCTGCAAAAATAACATAAAAAAAATGGTAGATCACGCAGGAATAAAATAGAATATAAAAATAACATAAAATAAAAAATTAACTAAAGATAACAAGAAGTAGAAATTGTCTATTCAATCCCCGACAACGGCGCCAAAAACTTGGTCGAGCAAATACTACCACGAAAAATCAACGTAAATATATCTATCAATTAAGCTCGAATAAATCGCAAGTGCACGAGTCAAGTAATAATATAGTGTACAAGGTACGAATATCGTCCTACAGAGATTGATTTATGACAAGATTACCTCAAGTATGATTCTTTAATTAATTAAAACGAGAGATGGAGAATAAATAAAAAAACTGAAATAAAAGAATAAAACAAAAGAGAATAAAAAAATTATTTCAGAAAATAAATAAACAACTGTTAGGATCTTGGTTCACCTACCCCTTTTTTTCTCTAATGATTGAATTTTATTTCTCAAGTCATGCTTTTGACGGAATTCCCTAATATATCAATATACTCTCTCGAGCTTTATTAATCTAATTAACAAATTGTAATAACCAAGTCTCCTTGCGTTATTTAACAATTGCAATTGCATTAACGATTTGAAGAATCCTCTAGCTTTCGACCTGGTGGACTATGACTATCAACATGTATCCAACCTCATATTTCTATATAAGTTGTAGATCTATGGATTATATTACCCTATCATGTCATAAAATCTTCTCTCGGTATCAATTATAACACATAAAATCAATAAGAAGTTGATCAATCTCCAAAATTGCAATAAACACAATAATATAATCAAGAATGCTTAAAAATCAAATTCAATCTTCAAGAAGAAATCAAAACAAAGTTTTGGGGGTAGGATCCCCTAAATCCCAACAAATAAAAGAAAAGAAAAAGAGAAAACTAGTTTGTGGTTCTTGAGTTCTTCACGCCGTCTCCCTCTTCTCACGTTCCTTTCTCTCCTTGGTTGATGGTTGCCTCCCCTCTGCGTTTATGATGGTTTTTGGAACCCTTAAAACGTCAGATTTTTATCTATTTAAAGTGCCCAAGAGTTCCTTCTATGTAAAACACCCGAGAAAATAATTTTTCCAACTTACGCGGGAGCGCCCGAGCGGTAGAAAAGTGCAGCTCGGGCGCCCAGTTTCTGTTTTGGGGAAAAATTTCAAAAGCAGGTGCGCCCGCGCGGTAAGAAACTGCCGCCCGCGCGCCCACTGTTTTTTCCAGCGCGCAACAATTTTGTAAAATTCATAACTTTAGTTCTAGCCGTCGGATTGAGCTGAAATTTTGACAGTAGCTTTAAAACATCTTAAATACAAACTGGACGGTAGAGATTGGATTTGAATTTCTCTAAAGTCAAAAATAAATTTTGGATCATTAATGCTCTGTGATTCCTACTCGTATCGCTTCTCCGTGCTTAAACTCTTCTTTTTCTTCATCTTTTGCCTACAACCAACAAAAAATCATGAGGAGTCATCCAAATGAAACAAATATGCAAAAACTAAACATGAATGGCCTTAACAAAGTGAAATCATGCAAAACAAATGCAATGACTCATGTCAACCTCCCCAAACTAAACTTTTGCTCGCCCTCGAGCAAAACAGGTGATAACTAGAATGAAAACACAAAAACAAGTAAGAACGATTCATGAGAAATCATAGCCTCAGAGAAGTCCATTCACAAAACAACATCACAACCGCTCTCAACTTTTCATAATACACATTCGGTTTAACGTGAACGTGTGTGTGTGAAATGTTATTTCAGTTTCATACAACTCAGACAGAATCCATTCCAAATTTTCTTAGCGACCTAAGACACTTCGGTGTAAGTTTCACTCTCAAATATCCATTCCTTCTAACGACTCTAGACACAACCACCACCCTTAAGATAGTGAATTACACACCTCCGGATTTTACACCCGGTATTGCTATAGCCCCAATAATTACCCGCTAACTTAGCTACAACTGGCTAGGATACGAAGAATCATTCTATTTTTTTCTTCCTAATCCCCTCTTCTATAGCCCGGATGGAGCATCAATCCCATTTTGTCCGCAAACTTAGCCTTAAATTTAATTTTTTCTAGGATTTTAATCCTTCAAGGCCCGGATGGAATTGTAAATATTTTGTTTTCTATTTTTCTAGGTGCGCCCAAGGTCATAGGTGTCATACTAGCAGCTCGTCAAAATTCCTAGACACAATTAAGATCCACAAAACACCTATTGCCGTGCAATGGTCAAACAAACAGAAATTTCTTCTAATCTTTTGTCACAATTCACTGGTCTAACATAAGTTCTTAAGAGATTCACGAGTCAACCTACAGTTTCATATGTCCAGTCAAGAGAATTTATTTATTTTTTTTTCAAAATTCACAACTTCATCTCATCATCGGCTCCCAATCATCGCCTCACTCAACACACATGCAAACAATTATGCAATGCAAGCAAAATAAACATTATGCACGACAACATAAAAGACACTCTCCCCAAACTTAAATCTAGCAGTGTCCTCAATGCTAATGACCAAGACAAATTCTAAATGCAACACAAAACACAAAACAAAACACAGAACAAGGAAAAATAATACGAACGGAAAAGTAAAACAGAAACTCCCCTGACTACTTGTCATCATCGTTCTCATCCTCATCCATATTCTGTTGTTGCACCATATCTCTTAGGCCATGAAAATTCTCATGTATTCACCTTGCAAATCAAAAAAATGAGGAATTAAACATGATCAACTCAACACGATACAACACTAGATAAAAAAAACTGAAATTAAATAAACAAAACAAAAAGAACTATAATTCTTGGGTTGCCTCCCAAGTAGCGCCTGATTTTCAGTCCTTGGCTCGACCCTCAGAAGCACTCATCAAAGAGCGGCTGACTCCCATAGTAAGAATCATACGACTCTACGTATGGGTCTTTGTTCCATGTGCCCTCAAGCTTGGCCAGATAAATGTGATTTAAACTCGTCACCTCAACAACACCCCATAACAGCTGGTAAAAATGGGAAGAGAACATCTCTGTAGGTTCTCGGAGAACAAATTCTTGTGAAATTGGTATTGGCGGTGTATCTGCATAAATTGTCTCCTTCAGAACTTCTTCCGGCTTAGGTTCAATGGGAAGAAAAGACTCAAACACCTCTAGATCTTCAGAATGAATTGATTCGCACTCCAAATCATGGTTCTCTGAGTCATCATCATCGAACCAAATTTGGGGAATCACTGTTTGAGTATCTTTCTTCACTTCATGTTCTCGGTGGTCATGGAAAATTGATCTATTCACATTCTCTATCTGCTCAACAAGGTGGCACCGAGAACTGATTTGATCTTCTATAGCTGTCTCAGTCAGTGCCACGTACTTGCTCACCATATCCTCTAGTGAATGCAAGATCAATTGAGAACAACTTACCTCCTCCTCTTGAAACTCAAATGGTTGGTCTGAAAACATTCTGGGTAATGAGTATCTTGCGGGTATTGGTGGCTCCAAATCTGTGGTGTAAGATCCCAATACCCGTGGTAGTCAAATTCTGCCATATCATCTAATATGTGTATTGCACTGTCCTCATCGCGGCAAAATAGTGAACGACCAGTTTGCAAATCTTCATTAATTACCCATCTCCTTGTCACTGCATCTAAACCATTAAAAAAAAATTTAAGAAGAGAATAATTATAAAAGTCATGATACCGGAAAGTATTCGCCAAATAGTTGAATCTCTCCCATGCTGCATAGAATGGCTCTCCATGTTGCTGGGTAAAACTCGTGAATACTTGTCGATGGAACATCTCAAAGTATTACACCAGATGAATTCCTGCAAAAATAACATAAAAAAAATGGTAGATCACGCAGGAATAAAATAGAATATAAAAATAAAATAAAATAAAAAATTAACTAAAGTTAACAAAAAGTAGAAATTGTCTATTCAATCCCCGACAACGGCGCCAAAAACTTGGTCGAGCAAATACTACCACGAAAAATCAACGTAAATATATCTATCAATTAAGCTCGAATAAATCGCAAGTGCACGAGTCAAGTAATAATATAGTGTACAAGGTACGAATATCGTCCTACAGAGATTGATTTATGACAAGATTACCTCAAGTATGATTCTTTAATTAATT
Organism: Henckelia pumila; assembly: GCF_033568475.1. Classification (NCBI taxonomy): domain Eukaryota; kingdom Viridiplantae; phylum Streptophyta; class Magnoliopsida; order Lamiales; family Gesneriaceae; genus Henckelia; species Henckelia pumila. Next base: position 147,095,154 of record NC_133120.1, read on the forward strand.
AAAACGAGAGATGGAGAATAAATAAAAAAACTGAAATAAAAGAATAAAACAAAAGAGAATAAAAAAATTATTTCAGAAAATAAATAAACAACTGTTAGGATCTTGGTTCACCTACCCCTTTTTTCTCTAATGATTGAATTTTATTTCTCAAGTCATGCTTTTGACGGAATTCCCTAATATATCAATATACTCTCTCGAGCTTTATTAATCTAATTAACAAATTGTAATAACCAAGTCTCCTTGCGTTATTTAACAATTGCAATTGCATTAACGATTTGTGGAATCCTCTAGCTTTCAACCTGGTGGACTATGACTATCAACATGTATCCAACCTCATATTTCTATGTAAGTTGTAGATCCATGGATTATATTACCCTATCATGTCATAAAATCTCCTCTCGGTATCAATTATAACACATAAAATCAATAAGAAGTTGATCAATCTCCAAAATTGCAATAAACACAATAATATAATCAAGAATGCTTAAAAATCAAATTCAATCTTCAAGAAGAAATCAAAACAAAGTTTTGGGGGTAGGATCCCCTAAATCCCAACAAATAAAAGAAAAGAAAAAGAGAAAACTAGTTTGTGGTTCTTGAGTTCTTCACGCCGTCTCCCTCTTCTCACGTTCCTTTCTCTCCTTGGTTGATGGTTGCCTCCCCTCTGCGTTTATGATGGTTTTTGGAACCCTTAAAACGTCAGATTTTTATCTATTTAAAGTGCCCAAGAGTTCCTTCTATGTAAAACACCCGAGAAAATAATTTTTCCAACTTACGCGGGAGCGCCCGAGCGGTAGAAAAGTGCAGCTCGGGCGCCCAGTTTCTGTTTTGGGGAAAAATTTCAAAAGCAGGTGCGCCCGCGCGGTAAAAAACTGCCGCCCGCGCGCCCACTGTTTTTTCCAGCGCGCAACAATTTTGTAAAATTCATAATTTGAGTTCTAGCCGTCGGATTGAGCTGAAATTTTGACAGTAGCTTTAAAACATCTTAAACTAAAATCTGGATAGTGAAGATTGGATTTGAATCACTATAGAGTCAAAAATAAATTTTGGATCATTAATGCTCTGTGATTCCTACTCGTATAGCTTCTCCGTGCTTAAACTCTTTCTTTTCTTCATCTTTTGCCTACAACCAACCAAAAATCATAAGGAGTCATCCAAATGAAACAAATATGCAAAAACTAAACATGAATGACCTTAACAAAATGAAATCATGCAAAACAAATGCAAAAATGATGCAATAAAACACATAAAAATGAATCATGTCAACCTCCCCAAACTAAACTTTTGCTAGCCCTCGAGCAAAACAGGTGATAACTAGAATGCAAACACAAAAACAAGTAAGAACGATTCATGAGAAATCATAGCCTCAGAGAAGTCCATTCACAAAACAACATCACAACCGCTCTCAACTTTTCATAATACACATTCGGTTTAACGTGAACGTGTGTGTATGAAATGTTATTCCAGTTTCATACAACTCAGACAGAATCCATTCCAAATTTGCTTAGCGACCTAAGACACTTCGGTGTAAGTTTCACTCTCAAATATCCATTCCTTCTAACGACTCTAGACACAACCACCTCCCTTAAGATAGTGAATTACACACCTCCGGATTTTACACCCGGTATTGCTATAGCCCCAATAATTACCCGCTGACTTAGCTAAAACTGGCTAGGATACGAAGAATCATTCTATTTTTTTCTTCCTAATCCCCTCTTCTATAGCCCGGATGGAGCATCAATCCCATTTTGTCCGCAAACTTAACCTTAAATTTAATTTTTTCTAGGATTTTAATCCTTCAAGGCCCGGATGGAATTGTAAATATTTTGTTTTCTATTTTTCTAGGTGCGCCCAAGGTCATAGGTGTCATACTAGCAGCTCGTCAAAATTCCTAGACACAATTAAGATCCACAAAACACCTATTGCCGTGCAATGGTCAAACAAACAGAAATTTCTTCTAATATTTTGTCACAATTCACTGGTCTAACATAAGTGCTTAAGAGATTCACGAGTCAACCTATAGTTTTTTATGTCCAGTCAAGAGATTTTTTTTTTTTTCAAAATTCACAACTTCATCTCATCATTGGTTCCCAATCATCGCCTCACTCAACACACATGAAAACAATTATGCACTGCAAGCAACAAAAACATTATGCACGACAACATAAAAGACACTCTCCCCAAACTTAAATCTAGCAGTGTCCTCAATGCTAATGACCAAGACAAATTCTAAATGCAACACAAAACACAAAACAAAACACAGAACAAGGAAAAATAATACGAACGGAAAAGTAAAACAGAAACTCCCCTGACTACTGGTCATCATCGTTCTCATCCTCATCCATATTCTGTTGTTGCACCATATCTCTTAGGCCATCAAAATTCTCATGTATTCACCTTGCAAATCAAAAAAATGAGGAATTAAACATGATCAACTCAACACGATACAACACTAGATAAAAAAAACTGAAATTAAATAAACAAAACAAAAAGAACTATAATTCTTGGGTTTCCTCCCAAGTAGCGCCTGATTTTCAGTCCTTGGCTCGACCCTCAGAAGCACTCATCAAAGAGCGGCTGACTCCCATAGTAAGAATCATACGACTCTACGTATGGGTCTTTGTTCCATGTGCCCTCAAGCTTGGCCAGATAAATGTGATTTAAACTCGTCACCTCAACAACACCCCATAGCAGCAGGTAAAAATGGGAAGAGAACATCTCTATAGGTTCTCGGAGAACAAATTCTTGTGAAATTGGTATTGGCGGTGTATCTGCATAAATTGTCTCCTTCAGAACTTCTTTCGGCTGAGGTTCAATGGAAAGAAAAGACTCAAACACCTCTAGATCTTTAGAATGAATTGATTCGCACTCCAAATCATGGTTCTCTGAGTCATCATCATCGAACCAAATTTGGGGAATCACTGTTTGAGTATCTTTCTTCACTTCATGTTCTCGGTGGTCATGGAAAATTGATCTATTAACATTCTCTATCTGCTCGACAAGGCGGCACCGAGAACTGATTTGATCTTCTATAGCTGTCTCAGTCAGTGCCACGTACTTGCTCACCATATCCTATAGTGAATGCAAGATCAATTGAGAACAACTTACCTCCTCCTCTTGAAACTCAAGTGGTTGGTCTGAAAACTCTGGGTAATGAGTATCTTGCGGGTATTGGTGGCTCCAAATCTGTGGTGTAAGATCCCAATACCCGTGGTAGTCAAATTCTGCCATATCATCTAATATGTGTATTGCACTGTCCTCATCGCAGCAAAATAGTGAACAACCAGTTTGCAAAGCTCCATTAATTACCCATCTCCTTGTCACTGCATCCAAACCATTAAAAAAAATTTTAAGAAGAGAATAATTAGAAAAGTCATGATACCGGAAAGTATTCTCCAAATAGTTGAATCTCTCCCATGCTGCATAGAATGGCTCTCCATGTTGTTGGGTAAAACTCGTGAATACTTGTCGATGGAACATCTCAAAGTATTACACCAGATGAATTCCTGCAAAAATAACATTAAAAAAATGGTAGATCACGCAGGAATAAAATAGAATATAAAAATAAAATAAAATAAAAAATTAACTAAAGATAACAAGAAGTAGAAATTGTCTATTCAATCCCCGACAACGGCGCCAAAAACTTGGTCGAGCAAATACTACCACGAAAAATCAACGTAAATATATCTATCAATTAAGCTCGAATAAATCGCAAGTGCACGAGTCAAGTAATAATATAGTGTACAAGGTACAAATATCATCCTACAGAGATTGATTTATGACAAGATTACCTCAAGTATGATTCTTTAATTAATTAAAATGAGAGATGGAGAATAAATAAAAAAACTGAAATAAAAGAATAAAACAAAAGAGAATAAAAAAATAATTTCAGAAAATAAATAAACAACTGTTAGGATCTTGGTTCACCTACCCCTTTTTTTCTCTAATGATTGAATTTTATTTCTCAAGTCATGCTTTTGACGGAATTTCCTAATCTATCAATATACTCTCTTGAGCTTTATTAATCTAATTAACAAATTTTAATAACCAAGTCTCCTTGCGTTATTTAACAATTGCAATTGCATTAACGATTTGTGGAATCCTCTAGCTTTCGACCTGGTGGACTATGACTATCAACATGTATCCAACCTCATATTTCTATATAAGTTGTAGATCCATGGATTATATTACCCTATCATGTCGTAAAATCTCTTCTCGGTATCAATTATAACACATAAAATAAATAAGAAGTTGATCAATCTCCAAAATTGCAATAAACACAATAATATAATCAAGAATGCTTAAAAATCAAATTCAATCTTCAAGAAGAAATTAAAACAAAGTTTTGGAGGTAGGATCCCCTAAATCCCAACAAATAAAAGAAAAGAAAAAGAGAAAACTAGTTTGTGGTTCTTGAGTTCTTCACGCCGTCTCCCTCTTCTCACGTTCCTTTCTCTCCTTGGTTGATGGTTGCCTCCCCTCTGCGTTTATGATGGTTTTTGGAACCCTTAAAACTTCAGATTTTTATCTATTTAAAGTGCCCAAGAGTTCCTTCTATGTAAAACACCCAAGAAAATAATTTTTCCAACTTACGCGGGAGCGCCCGAGCGGTAGAAAAGTGCAGCTCGGGCGCCCAGTTTCTGTTTTGGGGAAAAATTTCAAAAGCAGGTGAGCCCGCGCGGTAAGAAACTGCCGCCCGCGCGCCCACTATTTTTTTCAGCGCGCAACAATTGTGTAAAAATCATAACTTGAGTTCTAGCTGTCGGATTGAGCTGAAATTGTGACTGTAGCTTTAAAACATCTTAAACTACAATATGGATGGTGGAGATTGGATTTGAATAAATCTAGAGTCAAAAATAAATTTTGGATCATTAATGCTCTGTGATTCCTACTCGTATCGCTTCTCCGTGCTTAAACTCTTCCTTTTCTTCATATTTTGCCTAAAACCAACCAAAAATCATGAGGAGTCATCCAAATGAAACAAATATGCAAAAACTAAACATGAATGGCCTTAACAAAATGAAATCATGCAAAACAAATGCAAAACAAATGCAAAAATTATGCAATAAAACACATAAAAATGACTCATGTCAGAGGGCCCCTCCGGAGCCCAAACCGGAGTACCGTTCCCGTATTGCCACCACAAAGACACATAAGACATCAAAATATTTGCATGCATCAACATATCATATCTTCATACTTCATCATAACATTATTCATTCATGCTTCATCATTTTTCATTTCATCATTATATCATTTCATCCATCATGAAGCATCATTGAAACATCATAATTTCCATCTTAACTTTTATTTCATGAACATAAAACTTTACTCGATAACTTCATGCATGTAATAAATGATAAAAATCATACTTTCATATTGAACATAAACTTAGACATGTAAATGCATCACATAACGTAATCGGTCCACGCAAGTTGTTTTTTTCGTTCTTGAGTTAAAACTTGAAAATTTTTGCATAAAAACTCTTAAATATATTTTAGAAGCCTTAAAAGATCCTAACCATGAATTTAGGACCTTAAAATAACATAAACAAATCATGAATTTCGAAGGAGAGGGGCGGCCGCTCCACCTCTAGGCGCGGGGGTGCATGACCTGTACAAATGGGTCTTCTTTCTCGCTCTGAAACTATATTTGACATTCGAAATTAGGAAACGTGGTAAACTTAAAAGTTTTCGCACTTGAGCTTGGCTTTCTAATGCCAAAAACCTCACCTCAATTTGATATTTCAGTAAAAATGTATGCTCATTCTCCCGAGATGTGTCACTGTCGGAAATTCAAACCACTCGACACACTTCGGGGCAATTTTGGCCAATCTTCCAAAATGATTTTGACAAAACTCAAAACATGAAAGTTGTAGATAAATAAGCTATATTTCAAATACATTTGGCCTCATTTCATTTGTATTAATACAATAGACTTAATCCACAAAATTGAAACAAGTGTCCTAATCCAAGACAACCTAGCACATGCAACGTTTCAAAGGTTTAACTCAAACTAACTCAACACTTAAAAATTCAACACACACCTTAAAAATCAATCCTTTTCCAACTCTAAACCATAATAATCTATCAACACAAATTATTTATCAAGAATTTCACAAGAACGACTTACATATCACGATATCATAAACATCATGCTTTTATGTTTCTCAAATCTTTAAAATCATGCATAAAACTCATCAACACACATCACTTCTTATCAAAATAGATATATCTTAAATGATGGTTTAAAATTCTTTAAAAACTTGCCTTGAATGGAGGAGGAGTTGATCCGGAACTTCGGTGACGAGCTAAACCTTGGACAAACTAAAAATTGGTACCAAAAACTCACGTGAATCTTGACGGATTTGATGAAGGAGATGATGAATAGTGAGGGGGAGGAGAAAAACGTGTAAGAGATAGGAGGATAATGGAGAAATCTGATAGAATATGTCAAGGGAATCACTAACATGTAGGGTATAAGGTTGTTAAGTGTAGTTTTCAAAATTAATTCACATCGTGTATTGATTGCTTAAAATGCAGTCAAAGAAACACATCTCGACTCATCTAATAAAAATGCTATCTTTTGACTCGTTTATAAAAAAAACGTAACAATATCATACTTTAAATACTCGTAAAAATGTACTCTATTATCTCGTTAGTAGGTTAGTCTCGTCCTGCGAGTCCAGAATCGAAATCTACCTGGAATCATTTACTTAATCAAAATTGTTAAATGTAAGATAAACATAATCATGAAATCATAATAATTAAATCATAACTTAAACAATTTAAGGCATAAAATCATTAAAAATTTATTTTTAAATAATCGTGAGCAAGTTTAATGGATTTTTGGACTTTTCAATTCTACCCTCCTTAAAAGAATTTCGTCCTCAAAATTTGACTTACCAAATAATTATGGGTATCGGCTACGCATATCTTGTTCGGTCTCCCAAGTAGCCTCTTCCACTAATTGATTGCGCCATAAGACCTTTACCATCTTGATTTCTTTGTTTCTCAGCTTCCGGACTTGTGTATCCAAAATTTGGATAGGTATTTCTTCATAAGACAAGTCTGGTGTCCATAGAACTGGCTCGTGGAGAATGATGTGGGAAGGATTTGAGATATACTTTCTCAACATCGAGACATGGAATACATTGTGTACACCTTCCAAGTTTGGAGGCAATGCTACTCGGTAAGCTCTTGTTCCAACCTTGTCTAGGATCTCAAAAGGTCCTATATATCTTGGGCTCAACTTTCCTTTCTTCCCAAATCTTAAGATTCCTTTCCAAGGTGACAACTTCAAAAACACGTGATCACCTACATGGAACTCCAACTCTCTACGCCTCTGATCGGCGATTCCCAATTATTTCCAAAGTCAATCATGCAAGACCTGAATAAATCCTCCAATATCTGAATCACTCGCTCAGATTGTCCATCTATTTGCGGATGAAAAGTTGTACTAAAAGCTAGCTTTGTTCCCAATCCATGATGTAAACTCTTCCAAAAGTTTGAAGTGAACCTAGGATCCCTATCAGAGATTATCCTTGCTGGAACTCCATGCAATCTAACTACCTCTCAAATATAAAAATCTGCATATTGATTCATCGAGAAGTTGTTTCTAACTGGTAAGAAGTGAGCTGACTTTGTCAACCTGTCAGCTATTATCCATATTGAATTCATTCTTCGTTGTGTAATTGGCAGTCCAATAACAAAGTCCATGGTGACATCTTTCCATTTCCAAGTGGGAATGGGTAATGGTTTCAGAAGTCCTGCTGGCCTTTGATGTTCAACTTTCACTTGTTGACATGTCAAACATTTGCTAACAAACTTAACGATGTCTTTCTTCATACCTGGCCACCAGTATAGCATCTGTAAATCCTTGAACATCTTTGTACTCCCTGGATGAATAGAATATGGTACAGTGTGAGCCTCAGTGATCACATCTTCCCTCAGTGAATCTACTGCTGGTACCCACATTCGCCCTTTGTGATGCACGATCCCATCCTTCACTGTATACAATGCACCCCCTTTAGCTTCATCTTTAAGTTTCCAAGTTAATAATTGCTGGTCTAAAGCCTAACCTGTTTGAATCTTGTCGAGCAAACTTGGAACCATTGTTAAGGTTGATAAGGCACAAAATTCCATCGGCTCAACTACTTCCAATCTGAGTCATTCAAAATCTATAATCAACTCTTGTTGAGTTGTCATTCTATTCAAAGTTGCAGATTTACGACTCAAAGCATCTACTACTACATTAGCTTTACCCGGATGGTAGCTAATGTCACAGTCATAATCTTTCACCAATTCGAGTCATCTTCTCTGCCTCATGTTCAACTCCTTCTGGGTGAAGAAGTACTTCAGACTCTTATGGTCGGTGAAAATCTGACACTTCTCACCATAAAGGTAATGTCTCCACAGTTTCAGTGCGAAGAAAACTGCTGCCAATTCGAGGTCATGGGTAGGGTAATTCTTTTCATGAATCTTCAACTGTCGTGAAGCATATGTTATTACCTTTCCATCTTGCATCAAGACAACCCCTAATCCACTCTTGGAAGCATCTGTATAAATTACGAATCGACCTATGCCTTCTGGTATGGCTAGTACTGGTGCTGTCATCAAATTTTTCTTCAACACTAAAAAGCTTTTCTCACACTGATTAGACCATTCAAACTTCACAATTTTGCGAGTTAATGACGTTAGTGGCAGCGCTACCTTGGAAAAATCCTGAATGAATCTTCTATAGTAACCCGCTAATCCCAAGAAACTTCGTACCTCTGTAGCATTCTTTGGAGTAACCCAATTTTTAATTACTTCTGTCTTTGCTGGATCAACCTCTATTCCCTTAGCTGAAACTAGGTGACCCAAAAATGCAATCTGTTCCAGCCAAAATTCACACTTACTGAACTTAGTAAACAATTGTTTTTCTTTCATAATCTGCAAGACTATAGTTAGATGCTGACGATGCTCATCAAAACTACGAGAGTAAATCAGTATGTCATCTATGAATACTATGACAAACTGATCCAAGAAAGGCTGGAACACTCTGTTCATAAGAACCATAAATACTGCCGGTGCATTGGTAACTCCAAACGGCATGACTAAGAACTCGTAGTGGCCATAACGAGTCCCGAAAGCCGTTTTAAGAATATCTTCATCTTTCACCTTCAATTGGTGATAACCTGATCTAAAATCGATCTTGGAGAACACTACTGCTCCTTGTTACTGATCGAACAAATCATCTATCCTTGGCAGTGGGTATTTGTTCTTCACTGTTACTCGATTCAGCTCTCTATAATCGATGCACAGTCTCATAGACCCATCTTTCTTCTTGACAAACAATACCGGTCTAATAAAGCCTTTATTGAGTAGCTCTTGTAGTTTCTCCTTCAATTCCTTCATTTTAGTCGGTGCTAATCTGTATGGTGCTTTGGAAACTGGTTGGGTTCCAGACATTAATTCAATTCCAAATTCTACCTCCCTAGCTGGAGGTAATCCTGCAATATCATCAGGAAATACTTATGGGAAATCTCTCACTACTTCGAAGTCTTCAAGTTTCGGTCGAGGTAATTCTTGGTCGCAAGTGACACTTGCAAGGAAACCTGCACATCCTTTATTCAATAGTTTCCATGCCTTACCCACTGAAATTAAAAGAGATGAATTATGTTTCGGTGTGGCATGGAATAGAAACGGTTCTCCATCCTTAGTTTTCAAGGAATTTGTTCTTCGTTTACAGTCTATAGTAGTCTCGTATCGAGACAACCAATACATCCCAAATATCACGTCAAAGTCAAACATATTCAGGATAATAAGATCAGCAAGTAACTCATGACTCTGCATTTGTACACTACATCCTCAGATAATCAAATCACTACTCAATTCTTCCCCTGAAGGCAAGGATATACTAAATCCTGATATTGACTTATCCGGTACTAAAACCGATTTATTAACAAATTCAACAGATATGAATGAATGTGTAGCTCCAGTATCAATTAAGACATGAGCGGGATTACTGGAAACATTAATAATACCTGTAACTATAGCTGTATTCGGATCCACTTGATCATGTGCCATTGCAAAAACTCGTCCTCTTATCGGTTCTTTTGATTGAGGGAAATATTTTCGATAGTGCCCTGGCTTTTTGCAAATGAAACATACTCCTGTCCCTGCCATGCATTGACCTGAGTGATGTTTTCCACATTTTTGACAAGCTGTTGGTGCACTTGCCAATTTTGGTGCTGGTAGAGCCAATTGTTTCTGCCCCTGAGGTCGAGGCTGCTGTTGTTGGTACGGTCGGTATTGTGGTGGGGCTTGATACGGTATCTTTCTACTAGAATTTTCTTGCTGGTCCCGACTCTGATAACTAGACCTCTTTGCCTGTGACTCTCTGATAATGTCGTTTCTGTCCTTTTCGGACAACATGGCCTGATCCACCGCATCTTTGTAATTTTTCGCTCCACTTAGTCTAACATCCTTTCTGATGAAGACATTCAATCCTTCTGTAAAGTGTTTCAACTCTTCAGCAGGATCACCAGAAATCATCGGTACAAAGTATCTTCCCCTTTCAAACTTCTTCACATACTCCGCAATCGACATGTTTCCTTGACGGATCTCCAAAAACTATCTAGCCAATCGGGTTCGGGTGCACACTGTGAAATATTTATCGTAGAACACATCCTTGAATCAATTCCAAGTAAGGGTGGTTAGGTTCAACGCTGCTTTGGCTCCATTCCACCAAACACGAGCGTCATCGCAGAACATATAGGTAGCACATCTCAATCTATCCGCATCCGTGATCTGCATGAATTCAAAAGCAATCTCCATAGCTTGGAACCATTGTTCCGCTATCAAAGGATCAGTCTCTCCTTTGAACTTAGGTGGTCCCAACTCTAAGAAACTTTTGTAGATAGGGTTCTGATTAGCTGCAGGATGGTTATTTCCAGCATTAGCTGTCTGGGCTTGAAGCAACTATTGTATTTAAGCTCCCTGAGCACGGCTTTTCTCTTGAAGCAGAGTAGTTAATCCCGCCAAAAACTGGTTGTTTTGATTGTTCTCACTCTCTGGCCCACAATCACTATGGTTGTTGTTTGCGGAATTGGCATTGGTGTTGGTGTTGTTTACCCTACGTGATGCCATAGTCCTAAAGTCCAATATTATCCACACCGCTCAATCATGATTCAAAACGTAAATATACTTTAACATATAACATGCATACATAGATCTCATCGAATTATCATACACATAATCACATGAGATACATAACTTACAGACATGAAGATGGAGCGTTGGAGTCGTGGCGAGTATGCATGAGTGTTTCAAGAAAACCCAGAGCGAACTGCTCTGATACCAAACTGTTACACTCTCAACCGATGAAGATGTTACAAACTAACATGACGTTAAAACTAGTTCGGAAAAGAAAATTTTTGAAAGATGTATGTATACATCAAATCTTACTTAAAATATTTTAGAATAGTTTACAAACCAAATCATGACAATTTGAAACATAAACCGTATTTTCTTCAATCAACATAACAACATTTAGTTCATTAACTTGACACCAACACACTCATGCATCGCCCGCTGGTCCGACTCCATGCTCTTCTTCATGCCCGGCATTGAACTCATCGACATATGCATAAATGTCATCCTCATTACCTGCACCATTCAAGTATAGTGAGTCTAAAGACTCAACAAGAGTATGCAGTAAAAATCATGAGATTTCAATTATCATTTAAACGTAACATAACATAACATAAACTTATCATTTGGTGAAGAATTATGCGAAATTGTGGCAACTGTCATAATGGATACATTCATCTTTTCTTATTGATCAACAATCATATGGAATTACGCCTCGTAACATTCGTTCATTCACTTTCGGAGGCCCCTCCGGAGCTCATCCTAGAGGACCTAACCCGTACATTAAGCCGTATTTGGGAGGGCCCCTCCGGAGCCCAAACCGGAGTAGTGTTCCCGTATTGCCACCACAAAGACACATAAGACATCAAAATATTTTCATGCATCAACATATCATATCTTCAAACTTCATCATAAAATTATTCATTAATGCTTCATCATTTTTCATTTCATCATTATATCATTTCATCCATCATGAAGAATCATTGAAACATCATAATTTCCATCTTAACTTTTATTTCATGAACATAAAATTTTACTCGATAACTTCATGCATGTAATAAATGATAAAAATCATACTTTCATATTGAACATAGGTTTCATGAAAGAAACTTAGACATGTACATGCATCACATAATGTAATCGGTCCACGTAAGTCGTTCTTTTCGTTCTTGAGTTAAAACTTGAAACTTTTTGCATAAAAACTCTTAAATATATTTTAGAAGCCTTAAAAGATCATAACCATGAATTTATGACCTTTAAATAACATAAACAAATCATGAATTTCGAAGGCAAGGCACGGCCACTCCACCTCTAGGCGCGGGCGTGCATGACCTGCGCAAATGGGTCTTCTTGCTCGCTCTGAAACTCTATTTTACATTCGTAATTAGGAAAAGTGGTAAACATAAAAGTTGTATAAGTGGATCTTGGATTTCGAATGCCGAAAACCTCACCTCCATTTGATATTTCAGTAAAACGTTATGCTTATTATTCCGAGATGTGTCACTGCCGGAAATTCAAACCACTCGACACACTTCGGGGCAATTTTGGCCAATCTTCCAAAATGATTTTGAAAAAACTCAAAACATGAAAGTTGTATATAAATAAGCTATATTTCAAATACAATTGGCCTCATCTCATTTGGATTAATACAATAGACTTAATCCACAAAATTGAAACAAGTATCCTAATCCAAGACAACCTAGCACATGCAACGTTTCAAAGGATTAACTCAAACTAACTCAACACTTCAAAATTCAACAAACACCTTAAAAATCAATCCTTTTCCAACTCTAAACCATAAGAATCTATCAACACACATTATTTATCAAGAATTTCACAAGAACGACTTACATATCACGATATCATAAACATCATGCTTTTATGTTTCTCAAATTCTTATAACAACAAAATCCATCATATTAATCTCGTCTTAGCATCTTGTTTATTTGATAAATATTTTATGGCAGAATGATCAGTATAAACAATAGTAGTAGAACCAATTAAATAGGATCGAAATTTATCTAATGCAAACACTACTGAAAGTAATTTTTTTTCAGTTGTTGAATAATTGATTTGGGCACTATTTAAGGTTCTACTAGTATAGTAGATCACATAAGGTTTACCTTTTTTTCTTTGTGCTAATACGACTCCTACAACATAATCACTTGCATCACACATTAATTCAAATGATAAAGACCAATCAGAAGGTTGTAAAATAGACGATGTAGTTAAAAGATTAATTATCTTTTTAGAAGCAGTTTCACATTGTTGAGTCCATTCAAATTGTTCATATTTTGTTAAAAGATTTGAAATTGGTTTAGATATTATGCTAAATTTTTTTATAAATCTTCTATAAAATCCCGCATGACCCAAAAATGATCGAATTTCTTTGATCGTGATTGGTGATGGTAAATTAGCAATAACATCAACCTTAGTTTTATCAACTTCAATTTCTTTTTCAGATATGACATGCCCTAACACAATTCCAGATTTAACCATGTAGTGACATTTTTTTCAATTTAAAACAAGATTTTTTTCTTCATATCTTTTTAAAACTTCTTCCAAATTTTTAAGACAGTTTTCAAATAAATTTCCAAAAACAGTTATATCATCCATTAAAACTTCCACAAATTCTTCAATCATGTCACTAAAAATACTTAGCATGCATCTTTAAAAGTAGCCAGAGCAATACATAAACCAAATGACATTCTTTTAAATGCAAAAGTTCCAAAAGGCAAGTGAAAGTAGTTTTTTCTTGATCTTCTAATGATATTGGTATTTGATAATACCCCTAATACCCATCAAGAAAATAATAATAAGAATTACCTGCCACTTTCTATAAATTTGATCTAAAAATTGTAACGAAAAGTAATCTTTTCCAGTTGCATCATTTAATTTTCTATAATAAATGCACATACGCCAACTAGATGGAATCCTAGCTTGTAATAATTCCCCCTTTTAATTTTTTATAATAGTGATGCCTGATTTTTTTGATACTACTTGTGTTGGGCTTACCCATTTGCTATCCGAGATTGGATAAATAATTCTAGCATCTAATAGTTTTAAGACTTCATTTTTAACAACTTATTTCGTGTGTGGATTTAATCTTCTTTGAGGTTGTTGATATGTTTTAGCATTTTCTTTCAAGTGAATTCTATGTGTACAGATTAAAGGATTTATATCTTTTATATCTTGCAAAGTCCATACAATTGCATTTTGTGTTTTTAAGTAATATTATTAAATCTTCTTCTTGTTTTGGTAAGAGGGTAGAAGATATTACAATAGGATATGTTTGATTTTCACCAATAAAAGCATATTTTAGTTCTATTGGTAAATGTTTTAATTCAAGTTTTGGATGATCATCTTCTTTTACTTCTTAAAGTTCATTAATTTCTTCAAATAAATTTGATTTAAAAACATTTTTTGATCAAAACTTTCCACTAAACAAACTTCATATTTTTTATTTAAGTTTTCTTGGTGTAATTTTTTCCACGATTGTATTTATTGCATTATCATCTTCATCTTCATTAATACTTGGTTGTTTACATAAATTGAACACATTAAGTTCTAAAGTCATGTTTCCAAAAGACAATTTCATTATTCCATTTCGACAATCAATTAAAGAATTTGAAGTTGCTAGAAATGGACGTCCTAATATTACTGGAATTTCATTATGTACTTCTATTGGTTGTGTATCCAAGACAATAAAATTCACAGGATATACGAATTTATCAACTTGAACTAACACATCTTCTACGATACCTCTAGGTATTTTGATTGACCTATCGGCAAGTAAAAGAGTAACAGATGTAGGTTTTAAATCTTTCAACTTAAACTTTTAATAAACTGAATAAAGAAGTAAATTCACACTTTCTCCCAAATCTAACAAAGCTTTTTTAATTTCATTTTCTCCAATAATACATGAAATTATTGGACAATCAAGATCTTTATATTTCAAAGTAGAATTATTTTGAATTATAAAACTTACTTGTTCAGTTAAGAATGTTTTCTTCCTTACATGCAATTGTCTTTTCACAATACATAAATCTTTTAAAAACTTTGCATAAGAAGGAACTTGTTTAATAGCATCTAATAATTGAATATTTATTTTTACTTGTTTAAAACATTCATAAATATCAGAATAAATTTTTTTTTATTTACTAATGCATGTGGAAAATGAAGAAGTTTATCTGACTTGCTCATTATTTCAGATAATTTATCATCAACTTTCTTATTTTTAGGAATCAAAGTATCATCTTTCTCAAAAGTATAAGGATTTGAATCCTTACTCTTGAGTTTAACTGATCTTTGTTTTCATCACTATATGGATCATTAAATATTTTTCTACTTATAAGAGTAATAACAGATTTAACTTGATCAAATTTATCTTGATTTTGATTTTTAGGATTAGGTTGTGGTTGAGATGCAAATTTTCTTTTTTCATGAATGTTAAGTGCAGATGCAAATTTTGCAAGAGTTTCTTTCAAATCATTCATAGATTGAATGTTTTGAATATTGATAGAATCTTGCTTTTGAATGTAAGCATGAATTTCATCTTCAAAATATTTTCTTGGAGGTGGGATATAAAGAGAATAACCTTGATGATTTTGGTTATTTTGAAAATGTTGTTGTAAAGGTTGTGCATTATTATCGTTCCTCTAACTAAAATTAGGATGATTTCTCCAACCAGGATTATATGTTTGTGAAAAAGAATCTAATGTTGGTTTTTTAAAATTGTTAACATAATTGGCTTGTTTATGGAGGCATTCTTTAAATGAAGGCAAATTTGGACAATTTTTTTGTAAGATGATCATGTGTTTCACATATATGACAAATAATATCTTGATCACTTTTTAATTGATCACTCTTTTTAATTTTTAACGACTCGATTTTTCTTGCTAAAGATGCAAGTTTAGCTTGAATATCTACATCATCTTTAAGATGATAAATACCAACCCCATTTGTTGAATTATTGGTTTTACTTGGTGGTTCAATTGAGCCTATATTATCCCAATTTTGAGCATTTTCTGCTAATGACTCCAAATATTTCATAGCTTCATTTGGGTTTTTATCTTCAAAAGTTCCATTACACATGAATTCTATCATTTGTCTACCTTTAGGTATTAAACCTTCATAAAAATGAGAAAATATCCTCCATATTTCAAAAGCATGATGTGGGCATGTATTAAATAACTCTTTATATCTATCCCAATATTGATAAAATGTTTCCCCTTGTTTTTGAGAAAAAAGTTGTAATTGTCTTTTAAAAGAGTTTGTTCTATGGGTAGGGAAATTTTTTTTTAGAAATTGTTGTTGCATTTCTTCCTATGATCTTATTGAACTTGATCTCAAATTTTACAACCATGTTTTAGCGTTATCTTTTAAGGAAAAAGGAAAAAGCTTTAATCAAACAATATCTATGCTAAAATTTTGATCATTAAAAGTGTTGCAAACCTCCTCAAATTCTCTTAAATGTAAATATGGATTTTCAAAATCTAAGCCATGAAAATTTGGTAAAAGTTGAATGATTTGAGGTTTAAAATTGAAATTAGATGCATTAAGAGGAAAAACTAAACAAGATGGTATACTAGTTTTTAATGGATTCATATGGTGCCTAAGTGTTCTTGGTTGTTCATGTTTTTGATTATTATTATTATTATCATCTTGATTATTAGAATTATCCTCCATTTTAAAAATATTTTCAGATACTTGAATAAGTCTACCACTTTGTTTACGACTCCAAACAATTATACAATTAAAGCAACATAATATTTACATAAACAACATAATTAACTAAACTTAAACTTAATTTATACCTCCCCGACAACGGCGCAAAAACTTGCTATTACTAAAATTATAATTCACCAAAGTGTAGGTTTTCTGCAAGTAATATACTCGTGAGTACAAGATCGATCCACATAGAGGATGTTGTAAGTTTAATTTTAGTAATGATATATTATAGATGGAAAGATTATTATAAAATTTAAAGTACACAAATTATAAAATTGTCAAGGCTTAAAAGTTCATTGTTGGTTTATTTAAGATTGCATAACAAAAATAATTAAAATAAACTAATTTTAAAATAAACATTAAAACAATTAAATATTTAGATAAGTATATCATATAATATAGTTTCCATTATATAAATATCAGATTAACCGATATTTAAAATATGGTACCCATAATATATATATAAATGCATAAATATTAATTGACATAAAATTAAATGTTATATCAAATCACAATATTTCATTTAGAACAACCGCCAGAGCCACGCTATCGTCTAAATAAAATATATGATTTTTTTATGTTAGATGCGAGAAAGTAATGTTAGTTGCGAAAAGTAAAAGTTAGTTGCGGAAAAGTAAATGTTAGTTCAAATCACAATATATTATTGAGAACAACCGACAGAACCACACTATCGTATAAATAATATATATGACTTTATTATAAATTGATACATATATTTATAGTATATAATTATTGTAGTATTTATTGTATCATTTTAGAAAATAAATCTAGATAACCACATTCAAGGTACAAAATATTTGATGTAAATAGATAACAATAAATAATCCAAATTATACCTACAAATAAATATCAATTAGTAAAAAAAAATAAAAATAGAAATGGTAAGAATATACAAAATATATAAAATCTTACTTGACCAACAATGAAACCTTTTCACCTTGACATTAATGGGTTTAGCTTGCCATCAACATAAAACTCAAGAATAAGGATAAAAGAAATTTCATACTTGAACTTGAGAAATATGCACACTAAAACTTTTATTTTCACACACATAATATTTATTTTACAAATGAGAAACTTCACACTCTCTTGCACACTTCAAAGCTTATACAACACCTCTATTTATAGGCCAAATGAGAGCAAAAGTCCAAGACTCATTAAATGTGAAATAGTAAAGTTGGTGGTTGCTTGTCTCCTTGAATTTCAATACCATGAACCAAATTTAATTGGCATGTTTCATGTCTTAAATCACTGATTCAGATTTTCCACTCAACATAAACCACGTATAAAATTTTGTGTAGATGTGTTTGGACATATGATTCACCTTTTTTGGATAAAAGGTGAATTATTTATAATATTTTTACTGCAAGCTGGTCATAGTAAAAGTAAATATATCTTCATTTTAATGTTTGATCCTTTTGATCATCTTAATAAGGTTTTTGGAATTTCTTATCTTCTAAAAAGTTGAAGATGCCTCTTTTTTGATTCTACAAGATTTGAAATCACTCCAATATGACCATTGTAGCTTGAGTAATTTTATTTTTACCAAACCTGCGCAAACCGTAAAATACAACATTTTTAATAAAAACATTTAAATATAAACACATAACACTAAAATAATACAATTTCATAATTTTAATGAAACTTTAATTTTAAAACACAACCTTTTAACATATAAATAATTACAAATTTTAAGTTTCATCAAATCTCTCCTACTGCTTGTGGAGAATCTTCAGAGAAGTGTTATCATGGCTGAACGGAATAGACGCAAGAATCAAGTGTGTCCCAACCAATCCTCTACCACTGCCTCCGACGTCTGGTACTCGATCCAAAGCTAGGATCCACATGAGTCGAAATCTTGGTGTCTCGGATACGATCCTTCTCTCATGCCTGATCTTGTCGGAATCCCATAAGAAAAATCTTTAAAAATCCTGACGATGATGATAGTCTTCGGGAAACCTAATTGCCTCATCATCATCACATTTTAAGGTCTCATCATTCCTACAAGGATCACCAAATAATCTTAGTAATATGTCCCAAAAATCCTATTGCATGCTCTGATACCAATAAATGTAGTGACCCAACCTAGATCCGCTACTAATCAGAAATTAGTTATTAATAAATTAAAGCATGAAATAACAGTAAATCAAAATAATTGCGGAAGCTTAAATAAAAGCTGGCCGTCAGAATACAACCGATTAAAAAAATCCATAATTTATGTAGTAGCCCGTACCCAAAATCAGTGATTTAGCGTTAATCAAATCATTAATCCTATTAAGTAAGAGTAAACGTGATTAAGGGAACTCTTAATGGATTATCGGAATCCGAAATTGGATTCAGAACACTTAAAAATGGTTTGAAGGCTGTCGAGTTCGGAGGCTCCGAAGTTAAGGATCGGACGGTCCGAAGTCAGGGTTCGGACTTTCCGAAGAGTGGTTCGAACGCTCCAATCTTGCTGCCGATAGTCGTCATGGATGACGTCACCATCCTGACGTGAGCAATGACGTAATATTGGGATCGGACGATCCGAAGTCGAGATCGGACGCTCCGATCGTGTTCGGCGCTCCGAAGTCCAGTTCAGACGATCCGAACTCCGTCTATAAATAGGAGGGCCGAGATTCAGATTTAGACGCACCAATCACCTCTTCTCTCTCAATTCCTTAGCCTTCCAGCTCAGATATAGGGAATTCTAGGCGTCCCGTGGGGAATCCGGAAGTGGCATAGCGGTCCAGGCGTCGTAGCGGAGCTGTGGCCTAGTTTTGAGGCACTCGACAGCAAAGGGCTAACGACGGACGAAGGTAAAGCTTTTGCTTCCTATAAATATTTAGGAGTATGTGAAACATCTACTACTAATAATTGCGTAAATTTTTTTTTATACTAATTAAAATATATGTACACACATGCCCATACATATATGCACAGAATAAATAGATTTAAAAATAAATATCTTAAATAAAATGCAACATTTAATAAATTAAATGTCTGAGTCGTGCATTAAATAAAAATGTTGTCCTAAACAATTAAATAAAAGTTTGCATGCACTGAAAATATTTAAATAAAAATAAGTAATAGTACCAACCACTGAAAACGAATAAAAAGAACAACATGTTTAATATTTCATAAAAACATAATCATAAAAACTCAGAAGACGGTCGCGGGGGATCACTGCATGTCCGCTCATAGGTCCTCGCCTCCGGTGGGTACTACGTCCTCTACGTACTCACCTGCACCATACCAGTGTAGTGAGCCTAGAGGCCCAACATGCTAACATAATAAGGATTTAAAATAATTTAAATCACTTTAATACCAATACATAACATATACATGAATGAGCATGCTTAAAATATCATGAACATAACATAACTTAAATTAAACTTGAATATCATAATAATACATAAACATTGTTGAGCAAAGTATTTTCTAACATCGCATGGTTGTATCCATAGTGTAACCTTAAATCATACATCAAATACTGATCAGCGTGGGAAACCAACGTACGTGGCGGTGACGAATCACCTCTTAAATTGGCAGTAAACTGCCCTTCAATAGTTCACATATGGGGACGAATCCCCCTTAAATTGTCACACTACTTCAACTTCCAACATAAAATTTTTTTTTTTTCTCAACCTTAAACATTAAATCATGCATAAAAATTATTTCATGAATGCATGTACTTAAATAAAATGTGTGTCCTTCATATATATTTAATTTAATTTTTATACTAACATATAAATACTAAAATAACATTCATGCATAAAATAATTAAATATATATTTAGGACACATGCAATTTCTCATGGTTTGTACTGAACTGCTGGCCCTAACACTCAAGCCCATTTTCTTAAATTCTGGCCCATTAACATTGAGACTGGCCCATTAACATACTTAAGCCCATTAACACCTTTCTAAGCCCAATAAATCAATTAAAGCCCATTAGCACATACTTGGCCCAATAACAACTTAATCTGGCCCAATGGGCCTAAAAGCCCAAAGACTGGCCCAATAATTTTCGTGGGCTCCAAAGCCCATAAAAATTATTGGACTAAATTAAAATAATTATTCAAGCCCATTAAGAAACTTAAATGTAGCCCATTGCCCAATTAAAACACTTTAACTTAATAATTAACTTAAAAATAAAATACCGAGCCCGACTAACTTAACCCGGACTCGGACCCACTAGACTTGACCCATGACTTACTGAAACCGAACCGGACCCATGACCCGACCCGTAAAGCACCTAGAACCCTAAAACCTGAAACCCTATTTCCCTTTGTGCTGCGGCCGTGAGCAGCCCTGAGCGGCTTTATAAAAACTAACTGTGCCGCCTGCTCCGGCCACCTTTGGCCGTGAAACTACCGCCCATACTTAGAAAACATCAAGAAGGTTCTAACCCCACAAATTGTACCTCAAACGGATCTCAGTAGAGGGAGAACGAACCAAAACAATCTACCCATAGTTTCTGCTCACGCGCAGAATGCGACCAGAGGCTTTAGGCCGTTCGGCCGCTCATCTCTGGTAACCACCGGCCGGAAAATTTACCTTTAAAACCTTCCCCAAGGTCTTGGGGTTCTAACCCAATTGGAATCACCCTCAAACTCGTCTTCAACAGTGCACACAAATCATTCTCCTAAAACCGCTCAAACTGCAACCTGTTGCGCATCAGAAATAGATGGCTTTGGTTCCAGCCTGTTACACCCATAAAACCTGACCAATCTCGACCCTAAGGACCCTAACACACACACCTAGACATGCACTAGCAGTTGGTTGTACCATGTTGGAAGAAAACGTGAGTCATGATCAAACAAATGCATAAACATGTCATGAACATCAAAACCGATCCTTAAATCTGAAAATTTGAAGAAAAATCGATGCTACACAATACACACTCTATAATATCTGATAGGTACGAAAATTTGGAAGAAAAACATGCCTTTCACCGATGTTTGAAGAGAAAAAAGGCGAAGGTGACGATTCCGGGACGACGGGACGACGAACAACCTAACTTGAAGCTTGAACAAACGAGGCTATGGAGTTTTCTGTGGGAAGCCGATGAAAATATTGAAGATTGGGGTTGGAGAAGAAGGGTTGTCGGCTGATGGGGTTTTGGGAATAGATTAGGGAGTGATTTAGGTTTAAAATATTGGTAGATAATTGAATAATAATAGATATTACTCAATATAAAGATATTATACCTTAACAAAATATTTTAAACTCTTAAAAAAAATAACAATCTGATAAAATATCTCAAATCTCGAAATATTAATATAAGATAATTTTAAAATTTAATAAAAGTCAATAAAGGGACTAATTTTGACTAAAAATCAACCCTTAATTAAATATATAAATAAATACTAAAATTTTCTTGACAAAATATCTTAAAATATTATTTTAAGGCTCATAGAACTCATAAAATATTTTTGGCTAAATATTTTGGTATCTCGTCCGTCCACGGTCCCGTCTACGCGATCAAAACAATTAAATTTCCATAAATCATGAAAATTACTAATTATGGGTTAAATGCTTAAAATAACTTAAAACATGCACAAATAATTTCACATAATTATTTAACCCATAATCTAAAATTTTAAATAATTAAATTTCCTAATTATGCATGCGAATTTACGTATTAAAAATACCGGGTGTTACAGTATGCATAAGCTTAGTTAAGGCTTTTAGAGCACTTTAATGATAGTAGTATCATTTGGCAGTGTAGAGCAGACAATAGGCGTGGACCTAGAATTGGTAGAGCTTGCACTGATTTGAGGTACGAAAGTACTGTTCGAGATATCCTGACTGAGTGTGCATGTATTATGTGACTGCATGGTTTATATGTTATTGATTTATGCTGCATTCATTTGCATACTGAGCTATCTCCTTCGAGATGTCTGTGAGTAGGGTTTTTCTCTATCCTGTTAGTGGTTGGACTTCCATCGATTTGGGTCCGGCATATCAACTTGTATTATGGTATGGGAGCCACCTCCTGAAGCGACGGCACAACGTGCTATATATCAGGGCCCGGTCTGTCTCTGTTATCTGATCTTTGACCTCGAGTTTATAGAGAGTTCACTTTGCATGCATGTATACTCATACTCTCGTACTGAGCGTTTTATGCTCACGTCTCGTACTCTGTGTTTCTGGACACCCTATTCCATGGGGCAGGTTTGCGATTGGATGAGGCAGGTGGATCCAAGAGGGGCTAGTCAGTGGTTGACCAGCTGGAGCTTCGTCTAGGTTTTATTTCTGTTGTTTTGAGGTTGATACAGCTATTCGATTTGGTTTTATATTATTTGGATTAATTACAGATTCCTTTACTTGGGATTGTATAATGTTTATGGTTTCCGCAGTTTTATTCTGATATCCATTTAATTAAGTTAATTGCATGCCTAAGTTCTGTTTAGTAGGTGATCCAGGTAAGGGTCACTACATTTATGGTATCAGAGCATGCAAAAGTATTCTTGGGATTTAGTCTCATCATGAGGTATTTTTGTAGATGGCAGATCGTGACGACCAGAGTTCTCATGGCAGTATTGGTGGGCGTTGGGGTGATGCCGACCGGGAGCCTCATCGGGAACGCCGCCATCGTCATTGAGATGAGGACTGTTTCAGTGTACGTCGATTCTTGCAGATGGGGCCTAAGCCCTTAGTTGGAGGTGAGTCTCCGGAGGATGCGGAGAATTGGTTAGACCATATGGAGACGACTTTTCAGACTTTCCACTGCACCGAGGAGCAGAAGATGGAGACCCTTGGCTATCTTCTGGATGGGCGAGCCCGTAGGTGGTGGAGGCTTACTTCTGCACCTTTGGTTTCGGCTAGAGGAGTGGCCACCTGGGCCGAGTTCCGCACAGCTTTTCAAAAGCTGCATTTTCCTCCTGCACTCCGTCAGTCGAAAGCGGGCGAGCTATTGAGTCTGCGCCAGGGAGCCATGTCTATTGATGAGTATCAGCAGAAGTTCTTTGATCTGATATCCTATTGCCCCGAGATTGCCGACAGCTCTGGGATGAAGTATAATCTGTTCCTTCAGGGCCTTAACCCTGAGATCCATGACCATATGGTGGTTGGTGATGATATGTCCTACGAGGGTTTGGTGAGCCGTTGTCACCAGGCGGAGGACAGCATTCGGTGGAACAGGTCTTTCTCTCAGTCGAGACCTGCTAGTTCTTTGGGTCCCCGTGCCAAATATTCAAGAAGTCTGGATCTACTTCTTCTTCCTCTGGCTCTGCTGGTGTTGTCCGTTTCGGTAAGAAGGACAAGTGTGATCACTGTGGGAAGAAACATCCATCCGAAAAGTGCCGTAGAGCTTCTGGAGCTTGTTTCCGTTGTGGAGAGACTTGTCATATCCGGAGGAATTGTCCACTATTTGGGGGAGGCGGTTCTGGTTCTGGTTCAGGATCTGGTTCTCAGGCCACCGTTCAGCAGAGGTCGCAGGGACAGCCTGCTGGGAGTTCCCATTTGAGGCCACGGGCTTCTGGCCAGGTGTTTGCCCTGAGACATGATCAGGCAGTGGAGGAGAATGAGAAAGTCATCGCAGGTACATTTCTGCTTTATGGTATACCTGCTCTTGTACTTATTGACACTGGTGCATCTCATTCCTTCATTTCTGCACGTTTTGTTAAGAGGCATAAATTACCATGCATTGCACTAGACGTAATGATGTCTGTTTCTACTCCGACGGGCCA
This sequence comes from Henckelia pumila, assembly GCF_033568475.1. Classification (NCBI taxonomy): domain Eukaryota; kingdom Viridiplantae; phylum Streptophyta; class Magnoliopsida; order Lamiales; family Gesneriaceae; genus Henckelia; species Henckelia pumila. The sequence continues at coordinate 147,119,715 of NC_133120.1, forward strand.
ATCTACTTTGGCTAAGCGTCTAGTGATGGGTTGCCCTTTAGATTTCGAATGGAACATTCTGTTAGCGAATCTCATGGTCCTGGCGATGGACGACTTTGATTGCATTCTGGGAATAGATATGTTGACTACCTATCGAGCTTCAGTGGACTGCTATCAGAGATTAGTACTCTTTCATCCGGAGGGGAGTGAGAGCTGGTTTTTCTATGGAGAGGGAGCGCGACCCCCTATGCCTTTGGTATCAACTTTGAGAGCCTGTCGAGCTCTAGAGTCTGGTGGGGAAGGCTACCTTATCTATGCTGTTGATTTGTCCGCTGAGAGCATTGGGATAGAGAGCATTCCGGTCGTGGATGAATTTCCAGATGTTTTTCCTGATGAGATTCCGGGTTTTCCTCCTGCTAGGGAAGTCGAGTTTGGCATAGAGTTGATGCCGGGTACTTCACCTATTTCTCGAGCACCGTATCGTCTGGCTCCGTCAAAGATGCGCGAGTTGAAGAATCAGCTACAGGATCTTTTGGACAAGGGGTAAATTCGTCCTAGTGTATCTCCTTGGGGGGCTCCTGTTCTTTTTGTGAAGAAAAATGATGGGTCTATGCGTTTGTGCATTGACTATCGGCAGCTGAATCGAGTCACTGTGAAGAACAAGTATCCATTGCCTCGTATTGATGACTTGTTTGATCAGCTGCAGGGCACTTCAATTTACTCCAAGATCGACTTGAGATCTGGGTATCATCAGTTGAGAGTTCGTGATCAGGACGTAGCCAAGACTGCATTCCGTACTCGCTATGGGAATTACGAGTTTCTAGTGATGCCATTTGGTTTGACTAATGCTCCGGCTATATTCATGGATTTGATGAACCGTGTCTTCAGGGAGTATTTGGACAAGTTTGTCGTGGTCTTCATTGACGACATCTTGGTGTATTCGCGTAATACGGAAGAGCATGTTTCTCACTTGCAGTTGGTACTGCAGACTCTTCGAGATGAGCAGTTGTACGCCAAGCTGAGCAAGTGTGATTTTTGGATGGACCGAGTGGTCTTTCTTGGCCATATCATATCCAGGGAAGGAATTTTTGTTGATCCTAGCAAGTTTGAGGCGGTGCTTAATTGGTCACGTCCGATGACGGTTGCGGAGATCTGTAGTTTTCTGGGTCTAGCAGGTTATTATCGTCGCTTTATTCTAAACTTCTCTCAGTTAGCTCGACCTTTGACGCAGCTTACTCGCAAGGGTGTGGACTTCGAGTGGTCCTCCGAGTGTGAGGAGAATTTCTATGAACTTCGACGGCAGTAGACTTCTGCGCCGGTGTTGACATTATCGTCAGGATCTGGAGGGTATGTAGTATACACTGATGCTTCTCTTCAGGGGTTAGGTTGTGTTCTGACTCAGAATGGGCATGTGATCGCATACGCTTCTAGACAGCTGAAGCTTCACGAGGACAACTACCCAGTCCATGATTTGGAGTTAGCAGCCATTGTGTTCGCTTTGAAGATTTGGCGCCATTATCTGTAAGGCGAAAAATTTGAGATCTTTACCGACCATAAGAGTCTCAAGTATTTGTTCACTCAGGCGGAGTTAAACATGAGGCAGAGATGTTGGATGGACTTGCTTAAGGACTATGATTGTGAGATTAAGTACCATCCGGAAGCTGCTAATCTCACCGCTGATGCTTTGAGTCGCAAGGTACGACTATCCGCACTTCAGACTTGTTCGATGTCTAGTGCGATCAGTGATTGTTGTACTTCAGGTTATACCTTCAAGCATAAGAAAGGTATGCAGAGTATCCAGATGTTTGCGATATTATCTGAGCCAGCTTTGTATTCGCGGATTCGAGATGCTCAGATGTCTGATTCAAAGACCCAGCGTTTAGCTCGTTTAGCTAACGAGGGTAGCTCGTCTGGATTTCATTATCAGTCAGATGGCTTTTTGTGTTTGTCTGGTAGGCTTGTGATTCCGCAGGATGAAGAGTTGCGAGAGGAGATTTTGTCTCAGGCACATCGCACTAATTTGAGTATTCATCCTGGGAGCAACAAGATGTACAAGGATCTACGTACTTGTTTCTGGTGGAAATGAATGAAACGCAGTGTTTATCAGTTTGTTTCGAGATGTTTGGTGTGTCAGCAGGTCAAGGCAGAGCACCGACGACCTGGAGGATTGCTTCACAGTCTGCCTATTCCTGAATGGAAATGGGAGTTTATCACAATGGACTTTGTGACCCATTTGCCGGTATCCCCGAGGAACTGTGATGCTATCTGGGTTGTGGTGGACCGACTCACCAAGTCAGCGCATTTCATTGCCTATAGCCGGGAGTACAATGTGGATTGTATGACTCGGTTGTACATTCAGGAGATCGTTCGACTTCATGGAGTGCCTGTGAGCATTGTCAGCGATCGGGACCCCAGGTTCACTTCTAGATTCTGGGAGAGTGTTCAGCGTGCAATGGGTACTACTCTCAGTTTGAGTACTGCCTATCATCCGGAGACTGATGGTTAGTCAGAGCGCACTATCCGTACTTTGGAGGATATGCTTAGAGCGTGCGTCATGGATTTTGGTTCAGCCTGGCAGGATCATTTGCCATTGATCGAGTTCGCGTACAACAACAGCTATCATAATAGTATTGGGATGGCACCTTTTGAGGCGTTGTACGGGCGATGTTGTCGTACTCCACTCTTCTGGAAAGAAGTGTGGGAGAGACAGGCTGAGGGACCAGAGTTTATCCAACAGGCAATAGACATTGTTGATCAGATCAAGAAACGGATTAAGACTGCACAGGATCGTCAGACCAGCTATGCTAATACCAAGCGTAGGCCTTTGCAGTTCGATGTCGGGGAGAAAGTGTTTCTGAGAGTGTCACCTTTCCGCAAGATTCTCAGATTTGGCCTTAAGGGAAAGTTGTCTCCCAGGTTTATCGGTCCGTTTAAGATCTTGGAGAGCATTGGCGATTTGGCTTATCGACTAGCTTTGCCACCGCATCTTTCCAGTATTCACGACGTGTTCCACGTATCTCTATTGCGACGGTATGTGGCGGATGAGTCTCATATTCTGCAGCGGTCTGAGGTTCAGGTGAGCAAGGATTTGACTTATGTTGAGATACCTATTCGTATCCTGGATTATAAGGATAAGGTTTTGCGGAACAAAGTCATTCCTTTGGTTTTAGTTCAGTGGCAGCGCCGAGGTACTGAGGAAGCTACTTGGGAGCTTGAGGACAGGATGCGTGAAGACCATCCTGAGTTGTTTTGATATCATTCTTTAGATGTATTCAGCTGCAAAATTTTGTAAACGTTTGATTTGAATAACGAATGTTTCTGATTTCTGTTTTTACATTCAGTACTTAAGATCTGTTTTCGAGGACGAAACATCTTAACTGGGGGAGAATGTAGTAGCCCGTACCCAAAATCAGTGATTTAGCGTTAATCAAATCATTAATCCTATTAAGTAAGAGTAAACGTGATTAAGGGAACTCTTAATGGATTATCGGAATCCAAAATTGGATTCAGAACACTTGAAAATGGTTTGAAGGCTGTCGAGTTTGGAGGCTCCGACGTTAAGGATCGGACGGTCCGAAGTCAGGGTTCGGACGTTCCGAAGAGTGGTTCGGACGCTCCGATCTTGCTGCCGACAGTCGTCATGGATGACGTCACCATGCTGACATAAGCAATGACGTAATATTGGGAATTCTAGTCGTCCCGTGGGGAATCCGGAAGTGGCATAGCGATCCAAGCGTCGTAGCGGAGCTGTGGCCTAGTTTTGAGGCACTCGACAGCAAAGGGCTAAAGACGGACGAAGGTAAAGCTTTTGCTTCCTATAAATATTTAGGAGTATGCAATAGCTTAGTTAAGGCTTTTAGAGCACTTTAATGATAGTAGTATCATTTGGAAGTGTAGAGCAGACAATAGGCGTGGACCTAGAATTGGTAGAGCTTGCACTGATTTGAGGTACGAAAGTACTGTTCGAGATATCCTGACTGAGTATGCATGTATTATGTGACTGCATGGTTTATATGTTATTGATTTATGCTGCATTCATTTGCATACTGAGCTATCTCCTTCGAGATGTCTGTTAGTAGGGTTTTTCCCTATCCTGTTAGTGGTTGGACTTCCATCGATTTGGGTCCGACATATCCACTTGTATTATGGTATGGGAGCCACCTCCTGAAGCGACGGCACAGCGTGCTACATACCAGGGCCCGGTCTGTCTCTGTTATCTGATCTTTGACCTCGAGTTTATAGGGAGTTCACTTTGCATGCATGTATACTCATACTCTCGTACTGAGCGTTTTATGCTCACGTCTCGTACTCTGTGTTTTTGGACACCCTATTCCATGGGGCAGGTTTGCGATTGGACGAGGCAGGTGGATCCAAGAGGGGCTAGTCAGTGGTTGACCAGCTGGAGCTTCGTCTAGGTTTTATTTCTGTTGTTTTGAGGTTGATACAGCTATTCGATTTGGTTGTATATTATTTGGATTAATTACAGATTCCTTTACTTGGGATTGTATAATGTTTATGGTTTCCGCAGTTTTATTTTGATATCCGTTTAATTAAGTTAATTGCATGCCTAAGTTCTATTTAGTAGGTGATCCAGGTAAGGGTCACTACAATTTACAACCCAATCGAATAAACCTCAATAAACAAAATAAGCCTAACAACTAACCCTTTTGTCTCTTCCCTTATCACTGACTCCACTGAGTCTTTGGATGTACTATCTGCACCTGCACCTGCACCTGCACCTGCCCCGTCGAATGGGTGTCCAAAAAATAACAAAATACTAGACGTGAGCACTAATGCTCAATATGCTAGTATGGGTAAACATACATACATGATGCATGCAAATGAATGTCGTGTATCATACGATTATCAAATCTTGCTCAGACTAGGCGCCATGGTATGTAACACGCTGGGCCTTCGCATCAAGGGTTGGCTCCCATACCATATACCGTGGAAATATCCGGGTCCCAAAACTATTATTCCCATACATGAAATAGGGCTGAGCAAATCCCCTAAACTCGGTAAGCCAACAATACCAGCTAAATCAAGATTTATGCACGGTAGCATAACAGAAACATGCGATCATGGCACATAAATGCAACATATAAGCATGCATATCCGCTGGCAATCTCAATCAGTACTTACGTACCTTTCTAAGGCAGTCCTAGAAACATCCATCTAGGCTCCAAGCCTACAACTCGAGCCATAAGTCTATAATGCAAAATAACCATGTATCACTAAACATTCTCTAAAAGCCTTAACTATGCTAATAGATACTCCCTAATATTTTTAGGAAACTCGGACCATATCTGCGTCCATCATCAGCCTGCTGATGGGGGCTGCCCCAAAACTTGGGCACAATTCCGCAATAGCTCCGGAAACTGTACGCCAACTCCTACTCTTAAATAAGAGCCCAAAAAGCCCTTAAAATGAGCTAGAATAGGAGAAGAAGAAGATGCAAATGAGCAAGGAAATGAGATCCTCGAACCCATATTTATAGAGCACGATCGGACCGTCCGATCTTGATTCAGACCGTCCGATCTCCCATCACCCTCGCCACGTGTCAATCCGATCACATGCAACCACACACCTGTTCGGAATACTGTTTGGAGCGTCCGAACTACACATCGGAGCATCCGATGTCACATCCCTGACATCATTGCTTACGTCATCCTTGCTGACGTCATCCGCACACCTGTCCCGTTGGGTTTGGACCGTCCGATCCTACCCAAGTACTAAAACTCTTCGGGCTATTTTCGGACGTTTTGAATCCAATTTCGAACTCCTTAGACCCATTTGGAAATCCCTTAATCATGCTTTACTTAATCTAAACATGATCACTTGATTAGTTATCACGTAATCATTAATTCTGGATACGGGTTACTACAAAAATAGTAATATTTTTAAAATAAACATACGATAAAAATAATACTTTTGAAAAAAAAACTAATACTTTTTTATGTCAAATAAGCATACGTTAGAAGTAACACTTGACATGAAACTAATAATTTTATCATAAAAACTAATACATGTGAAAAAAAATAATATTATTTATGTCAACTAAACATACAATAGAAATAATATTTTTTTGACATAAAAATTTATATTTCTAGTATAAATACTGATTGTTTTTCATGTTGAATAAGAATAAGTTAAAAATAACCCTGTTGTCTCTTTCCTGATCACTTACTCCACTGAGTCTTTGGATGTACTATCTACACCTGCACCTGCCCCGTCGAATGGGGTGTCCAGAAAACAACAAAATACTAGACGTGAGCGCTAACGCTCAATATGCTAGTACGGGTAAACAAACAAACATGATGCATGCAAATGAATGTCATGTATCATACGATTATCAAATCTTGCTCAGACTAGGCGCCATGGTATGTAACACGCTGGGCCTTCGCATCAAGGGGTAGCTCCCATACCATATACCGTGGAAATATCTGGGTCCCAAAACTATGATTCTCATCCACACATGAAATGGGGCTAAGCAAATCCCCTAAACTCGTAAGCCAACAATACCAGCTAAATCAAGATTTATGCATGGTAGCATAACAGAAACTTGCGATCATGGCACATAAATACAACATATAAGCATGCATACCCTCTGGCAATCTCAATCAGTACTTACGTACCTTTTTAAGGCAATCCTAGAAACATCCATCTAGGCTCCAAGCCTACCACTCGAGCTATAAGTCTATAATGCAAAATAACCATGTATCACTAAACATGCTCTAAAAGCCTTAACTATGCTAATAGATACTCCCTAATATTTTTAGGAAACTCGGACCATATCTGCATCCGTCGTCAGCCTGCTGATGGAGACTGCCCCAAAACTTGGGCACAATTCCGCAATAGCTCCGCTACTGCTCCGGACACTGTACGCCAACTCCTACTCTTAAATAAAAGCCCAAAAAGCCCTTAAAATGAGCTAGAATAGGAGAAGAAGAAGATGCAAATGATCAAGGAAATGAGATCCTCGAACCCATATTTATAGAGCACGATCGGACCGTCCGATCTTGATTCGGACCGTCCGATCTCCCATCACCCTCGCCACGTGTCAATCCGATCACATGCAACCACACACCTGTTCGGAACACTGTTTGGAGCGTCCGAACAACACATCGGAGCATCCGATGTCACATCCCTGACATAACTGCTTACGTCATCCTTGCTGACATCATCCGCACACCTGTCCCGGTGGGTTTGGACCGTCCGGTCCCTGATCGGAGCGTCCGATCCTATCCAAGTACTAAAACTCTTCAAGCCATTTCCGGACGTTTTGAATCCAATTTCGAACTCCTTAGACCCATTTGAAAAACACTTAATCATGCTTTACTTAATCTAAACATGATAAATTGATTATTTATCGCGTAATCATTAATTCTGGATACGGTAACGTTACTACAAAAATAGTAATATTTTTAAAATTAACATACGATAGAAATAATACTTTTGAAAAAAAACTAATACTTTTTTTATGTCAAATAAGCATACGTTAGAAGTAACACTTGACAAGAAACTAATAATTTTATCATAAAAACTAATACATGTGAAAAAAAATAATATTATTTATGTCAACTAAACATACGATAGAAATAATTTTTTTTTGACATAAAAATTTATATTTTTAGTATAAACACTGATTGTTTTTCATGTTGAATAAGAATAAGTTAAAAATAAAACTTGTTACCTCAAATAATCATAAAAACATAAGAACCAAAGATTTTATTAGCATTTTTCTGGGACATATTGATAAATTGTTGTCATCAAGAAATTAACCGGTGAATATGGAAAAACCAGCTAAGTTTGTTCCACCCGAACAAAAAATTCTTAGGAAACTTACTAGAAGAAAAAGGAAAAGTAATCCCTGCATCCCTTCCTCAGGCCTAAGTAACTTACACAAAATTCTTAGGCAACTTAGAAAAATTTCTCATTAGACTTCAAGATGCCATTGTTTTTTCTTGTTCAGCTTTGATAGCTTCTGATCCCATCTTTCACCTTTCTTTTTCGTGACCTTTTCAGCATGTCTTGAATTTAAAGAATTATTCCTTAAGTCCACAGAAGTAAATGTGTGCCTCATTATCCAATAGTTGAAAAATTTATCACTGTACTCTTCTATTTTTTCCTTGACGTACTGACCGAATGTTTCAGTAAATACTAGCAAGTGTACTAGATCAAATTATAATAACCGAAATGAGTCTGGATCGTCCCACAGAGAGTATTAACTAAAGATTACCAAAATATAATTATTTTCAATTCATCTAGACTAATCAAATAAGAGGGAATTTATGACATCAATTAAATTTTAAATTTACAATTAAATTACTAATAAAATAAATAAAATCAAACTGGAAAATAAAGCTCGGGTTTTTTAATTCAATGAAATTAAATCAATCAAGACACACGCAGGTACCGAACAAATTTGCAAACACGTGGCAAAATCTAGAATCCAAATTTAATCTAAGTCACGACAAATTCTTCTAATCATTCAACAGTATATTTCTAGAACTTGTTAAACTTATTCAAGTATTGATGGATTAAATAATCAAACTCAAATGCATTAGAAACTATGATAATTCAGTTTTCACCTAAAACCTCATACTGAAACCGAATATTATTTCTAGTCAGTTTAACCATATGTCAATTGTTGGAGTGAGCACAATTAATTCCTAATCTTTTTACTCAGAATCAATCAATAATCAAGTAAATAATTGGCCAGATCATTCACAAGAACAAAAGATAAATCCAACAATCAATAACTTGATATAAATAAAAAAATCCTAAATAACCATCCACGTGTTCAACATAAAATTGTTTCGGCCCAATCTCGCGGCCTTAATCGAAAATAAATTACTCCATAATAAAAAACATGATTCAAACAAAGTTTTTTTTTTTTATCAACAAACAAAAATCAAAAGACGAAAAAAGGAATCTGAGTGCGGAGCGCCTTCAATCCCGAGCCCTAGCCGTTCAAGTCTTCAAGTAAAGTTTCTCCTCCCAAAATCTTATAAATATTTGCCATTTATAAGCTCAAAATCCGAGATCCACAAGTTTCCTTTTCAAAGAGTCCTTGTACCACAATTTCTTTTCCCGCGATCGCGCTCGAGGGACATAAAGTCACCCGCTCGAGTGCGAAGTCTTTCGAATAATTTTTCTTGAACCTCCAGGAGCGCTTGAATGGCATAAAGTGCCCGCTCGAGCGCGAAGTTTTCTGCTCCAATATTAAAATTATTCTTCACGCGCTCGAGCGGCAAAAAGACACGCGCTCGAGCGCGTTATTTCTACCAAAAATTTCAATTTTTCTTCCAGCTTCCTGTAAATAAACCAAAGGGAATGACGTGTAGACAAAATGCATGAAATAACACAAAATAAACTATAACACATAACATATGCATGCAAAACATACTAAAACAAAGAACAAAATGATGCATGAAAATATACTTTTCAATTGCCCCATACTTAAGTCTTGCTCGCCTTCGAGAAAGAACAAATAAAAACACAAACAATTTCAAAACAAAATACGGACAGTTCAATGAATTCTAGCCTCAGTGAAATCCACTTAACCTTATATTTTCACAATACACCTCATAATTGCAAGTGAACATGTGTGTGTGTTATTCCATTCCAGTTACATGCAACTTAGTAAGAATTCGTTTAGATGATCGCTTAGCGAGCTAAACACATCAATGCAAGTGTCACTCTTAAGCATCCATTCCTTCCAAACACCTCTAACAAACACACCTCCCTCGAGATAATTATTACACACCGCCAGATTTTGCTACCGGTTTTGTTTTTATCCCCATTTTTACCCGCAAGTTTGCTATAACTAAAGATAGGATTCTGATTTTAATCCCCTCGTCTATAGTCCGGATGGAGCATCAATCTCATTTTGTTCGCAAACTTAACCTTGGACTAGGTGATTAGGATTTCAATACCTTGTCTATGACCCAGATGGAGTTCTAATAATTTTTTTTTTCTTTTTCTCTTTTTTTTTTTAAAAAAAATTTAGGTGCGGCGAAGATCATAAGTGCAATATTAGAGAATCATCAAAATTAACAGGACACAATTAAGATCACTAAACACCTAGTTCCGTGCAATGGTCAAATAGATAGAAACTTTATCAAAACTTTCGCTATTATTCACTGGTTTAACAAGAGTGAATAAATATATTCACAACACAATCAGAGGTTTCTTGATTAAATTCTAGGGCAACCAATCATGCAACAACAAAATTTTTCACAATCATCATTGGCCCATCATTTTATATCCGTATTTGACTAAGAACTAAACACAATTATGCAAAACAAAATTTATAAATTATGATGCAAACACAATGTAAAATTCAAATAAAACATACTAACATAATGTAGCGACCCTACCCGGATCCACTACCTAATCAGAGTAATTAGCGCATGCAGTAAATAATTAAAGCGTAAAGAGCGGATAATTTAAATACAACGAATCTAATCGGCAGAATACAACCGACGATAGTGAAAAGTGTATAATATTCTTATAAAACCATATCGAGAGTTTTAGGGTTTCAAAATACCTAACAAATACCTCCACTCAAACACCAACCTCAATCATGTTGCGAGCCGCCGGGACCGTTCAGTCTCAAACCTGCCCCGCCACAAGGTATCCCAAGAACACCAAACATAGGGGCGTGAGTGAATACGCTCCATACGAAATCAATTATATATAAACAAATATGAGCATGCAAATGACTTTAAAATCCTGGGTAAAACAGTTTGCTCAGGGGCGCCATTAATACACAGTAACGTGCTAAGAGAGCGACTCCGCGGGGTACTCATATATTCCCGTATAAACTATAGCATCTACTCCACCATCGTGGTCGCTCCTAGTGATAAAAAAACCGTGGGCTGAGCCTCCTCAGACACGAATCCATAAGGAGTAACTCATCACCGATGGAAACTCTCTCGACTTGCATCATACTGGATGCAGTCTCATGTAAATCATGCATGTGCTAAAGAGGTAAAACATGGAATACGAAGCACATAAAAATGAAACATATTAAACATATATATCATGTCGGCTATCTCGGTCAATACTTACGTACCTCTAACACTGCAGGACAAATCCTAGCACACCGGTCTAGATCCCACTCCTACAAGACCACACTACTGCGTCTACAATGCAAATACCCATGCATTACTAATTAAATTCTAAAATATTTAACTAAGATATTTCATACTCCTAAATATTTTTAGGAATTCAAAGTTATAACTGCGTCCGTCGTCCGCCCGCTGATGGCGATTGCCTCCAAAACTTAGGCAAAGCTCCGCTACTAGCCCTGTAGCGTCTAGCCACTTGCGGCCCGTCAATAGGACTCCAAGAAAGCCTAAAACTAGCTAGAAGAAGAGAGGAGGGAATTTGGTGCACCTAAAAATAAGCCTCGGCACCCTTTATATAGGCGGAGATCGGAGCATCCGATTTTGAGTTCGGAGCCTCCGATCTAGTTCGGACCGTCCGATCTCTCCTGGCCATTCACGTGTCTAGCTTTTAGAGGACGCTATCGAAACACCTTCGGATCTTCCAATCCTCGCTTCGGAGCATCCGAAGTCTTCTCAGTGATGTCACCAATGACATAATATCTTGGACAGCTGGCTGCCAGAGTTCGGAGCCTCTGAACTCCTTCGGAGCTTTTGATCCTCCGATCGTAGCTTCCGAACTCTCCAGCACTTCGAACCCTCCGAACCACTACTTCGGATCGTCCGAACCTTGGAAATATCCTAATCACAATTTGAATCAATTTAAATGAATTAATTGTGATTAATCCCTTAATCACCTTATTTTGGGTACGTGTCACTACATTCTCTCTCACTTAAGAAATTTTGTCCTTGAAATTTAAGTCTTGAGAAAAACACTGCGAACCAAAACAAATGTTCTTCATTACAACTGAACAATTCAAATACAACATCTTTAAAAGAGAATTACATAGATAAAAAAAAACTCTGGATGCTCAGCTCACATCCGGCTCTCCAACTCCCAAGTTGCTTCCTCTATTCCTCTAAGCTGCCACTGCACCATAACTAATGGTATGCACTTGTTGCAAAGCACCTTATCCTTCCTGTCAAGAATCCTGAGAGGTATTTCCACATAGGATAGATCCTGGTCAAATTGCACCTCAGTGGGATGCAAGATGTGTGACTCGTCCGCCACGTACTGTCTCAACAAGGATACATGGAACACATCATGATGCCGGAAAGATAGGGTGGCAAAGCTAGACGGTAAGCCACGTCCCCAACCTTCTCAAGGATCTCGAACGGACCTATGAAACTTGGCAACAACTTTCCCTTGAGACCAAATCTCATCACTTTCCGGAAAGGTGATACTCGCAAAAACACATGCTCTCCTATCTCAAAGTGTAACAGACTGCAATGAGTGTTAGTGTAGCTCACCTGTCGATCTTGGGCAGCCTTAATCCTCATTTGGATCAACTCCACTGCATCGGTAATCTGGTGAATCAGCTGTGGACCTTAAACTTGACGCTCGCCAACTTCATCCCAGAACAAAGGCGTACGACAGCGGCGTCCATATAAGGCTTTGAATGGTGTCATTCCAATGTTGTGATGGTAGCTGTTATTATAAGCAAAATCTACCAACGCCAAGTGGTCATGCCATGCTGATCCAAAATCCATCACTGTAGCTCGAAGCATATCCACGAGAGTACGGATAGTCCTCTCACTCTGTCCGTCAGTCTCTGGATGATATGATGTACTCAGAATCAATTTAGTACCAAGAGCTCGCTAGAAGCTACCCCAAAACCTAAAGGTAAACCTCGGATTTCGGTCACTGACGATGCTCAATGAAATCCCATGTAGGCGAACAACCTCTTGCACATATAGATGTGCCATCCGATCAAAATTAAAGTCCCGATTATACGGCAAGAAATGCATGGACTTTGACAATCGATCAACAACCATATTGCATCGCAATTCCTGGAAGACATAAGCAAGTGGGTGACAAAATCCATCGTCACATGCTCCCACTTCCACTCAGGAATCTATAAACTCTGGAGCAATCCACCGGGTCGTCGAAATTCTGCCTTGACTTGCTGACACACAATACATCGAGACACAAACTAATAAAAACTATGCTTCATTCCTTTCCACTAAAACCTCGTACATAGATCCTTGTACATTTTCATGTTGCCTGGATGAACAGAGAATCTACTACAGTGAGCCTGTGTCAAAATCTCCTTTCTTAGTGTGGAATCATCAGGAACCACCACACGTCCGGAAAGTCACAACAGACCATTATTCTGAAAATGAAAACCAGAAGTACTTACATCCTGGGCCAATCAGGCTAACTTCCGCGTCTTTGGATCAACGGCCTGTGACTCACGTATAATAGTATACAAGGCTAGTTCGAAAAGTATAGATGAAACGTGAAATCCTTGTTGTTCCTTCTTATAACGGAAATTATACCCTAAGGAACAACACTCTATCACTCGTGCAACTGAGCTGGTAAAAAGGGAACTCACATAAACTTTGCGGCTAAGAGCATCCGCAACTGGATTAGAAGAGCTTGTATGGTACTTAATCTCACAATCGTAATCCTTCAATAGATCCATCCAGCATCGCTGCCTCACTACAACAAAAATGCTTTTTTACAGCGTGCAAATTGCCTTTCCGCAGCGCGCATCGCATGCTGTACAACTATAAGCTGTTGATAGTCATGGTTCATCGACAGCTCGCAAGGCACGCTGTGGAAAACATTATTGACAGCGCGCAAAGCAAGCTGCGGAAATTTTATTGGCAACTCACAATGCACGCCGCAGAAACATATTTTGGCAGCGTACATTTGCAGGCTGTTGATTTGTATTTTTCATATTTAATTTACTATTGCATTATATTATACCTGTATAAATTAAAATAAATTGAAACTCAAAAAATTATCATACCATAATCAACATCATCAACACATTTAAACAAAACAATATAATATAAAAAAACACAAGCACTATGCTAAATGATAAAGATGAATTTACAAAGCAAGTGTTTCAATAACCAAAAAGTTAGAATTACGTACTCCTAACTTCGTCACAAATAGCACAAATAACCAAGTACATATATCATTATTCATATGAAACAATCACATGAAGCATGACAATGTGCCTTTTATGTCAGGGCATTATCTTGATACCTCCAGCTGTATCACAAATGGCAAAAGACCTTCTCGATTTCTTAATCAACTAAGCATGGCAAAGTGCCTTCTTTTGCCCTAAATTCCATCTGTGAAAGAATAATATTGTTAGGTCACAAAAACAACCCTGGAGCTATGTTAAAATACAAAACAAAGAGGAGTTCATAATGGTAAGCTCATAAATTGAACTCATATATATATAGTAGTAAATAAATAAATTAGTCAAAGATAGACTAGAATAATAGATTATACACGCTACACATAAATTCAACCACCATCACTTGTACAATCGAAGATCTTGGTTGAATTATGTTGCACACTTACTTTCAATAAGGTGCATCATTTCATTTTTGACTGACTAGCTTATGGGTTACACGATCATATTCCCAAATTTCATCATTGATCCAAAATAAAAGTGAAGGAACCAAGATGATTTTACATCAAAATAAATCTACCAACAAATGATACAAATATCAACTATTTCACAGATTAGACAAACTCTTTGAACTTAAAATATAAAAAAAACACCACTTATCAGCTTGTAATTGCAGAATAACTCTAACAAATCATTTACATTATGATGTAAGGTTACTTAAGCCAAGTTACAATTTTAAGGAGTTATGTTAGTGAAGTATTCTATAGAAGAACTCAAATAAATCACGAAACTTACATGAATTTGCAACTAGAAGAACCACAAATTTTCTCTATTTGGTTAATAAATTCATTCCTCACAAAAAATATTATAATTGTTTAAGAACATATATTTAAAATCTATTTCTGAATACATAAACATTCAAACAAATCAAAACAAGTGACATATTTTAAACCACCTACAAAACCCAGACTCCATGACAAATTTAGATGCTTTACTGATTAGATTAATTTTATTTCCCAGGAAGTCGAATCATGAACTACTAACCAAGTCAACAGAGGTTTTCTCAAAGAATCCGAAACTAACTCGATTATTTGACGAAACGAATATAGCAGAATAAGATTACCTCAAAGTAAATGATTGCGGGGCTGGAGATGTCGACGATAAAGCCACCCTTGAGCATGGGCGATCACTAAAACGATCATCAGCAGGAGACCACTATGTTCAGCATACGAATAGCTTCGTGATCTGGTAACGAATATGAGGGCCTGGCTGAAAATACTGACTTGCAAGTAAAGTGCAGCCATCATTTCATTGTTATTGCTAGTGATGTCTTTTACTCAATTTCTCCAAACTTATCCTGCATTTGTATCATGGTCTTAGGAAACGTACTGAACAAATTACTTCGTCATACCTATAACAAATAGATGGAGCAAACTTTACCGGAAAGAAGCTCGTTTTGTGCATAAACCAAAAGAATATAACAGTCATCATTGCAAGGTAGCCTCCGTGTACTATGCATGTGGCAAAGATTTATTTGACTTTCCAGCTATTTGGAAATGGTGACGGCTTCACTCTATCCTTCAAAATTGTCAAATGCCATATTGCAACTGTTTTATGTTTTTGCAAATCCCAAATTTAACTTACCACAATATAGATGGTTATGAAAACTGCATAAATCTGTGGGAGAAAAACAAGCACAAAGATATGAAAATTTGCAATTTTGTGGACCAAAAAGTCTAGTTGTCAAAGATAACTAACAGTGTAATTCTTCATTCTCTGAAAAATAGCTTTACTTGTCAGCACAAATCAATTTTTGAGATAACATCTACATTAAAAATATATTTATTTCAACAAAAAGAAAATAAGAATAATAAAACATCAATAATGTTTTCTTACAAATTCCCTTATATACACTAGTAATTTCATCATCCCACATTATTAGTTATTGTTTTCGGCCAATAAAACATAGTCGTTTTGAAGATCTTAAATATATATGAAATAAAAAATCAGAGAGAAGAAAATACCAGTGTCTCGCTTGTGGAACATTAGTATCCGGTTCTCCAAAGTTTTGCTTTTGATACCTTTCCAATTCCTTGAGCATGCTGTTGGGTATCTCAAGTCATTTTAGACAAGTAATTACTAACTCAAACAATAGATCATAAGCAATTACAAATCAAGAAAGAATGTTATTTTTATTTGTAACTAAAGCATGAGCCGAGCCGATGATTAGCCTTCTTAGACGGTCAAATGTATATCAAAATTCCTGTGATAAGTACAAAAGGTGTCCCAAATTACCCAAGAAAACACGTTTAACACAATTTCAGTATGTATTTGTGAAGCTCAATAAATTGACATGGGTAATAAATTACCCAAGAACAACGTATATAACATAAAGAAATGTAATGTTTAAGAAAATGTAAATAACAAGAAAAACCTTGAATTACCATAGAAGTAGAGTGGAAAAATCGAGTGAAGAAAAAAATTCCATGCCGGTAAATAACATGAGTTTTAACCACATCATACTTATAAATAATGACAAAAAACCCATTTCGTGACTCCAACATTGAAGCAAACAGAATTAGATGAGAAATTAGAATAAATTTTATAATTGAAATCAACCACAATCACTTTAAGGAAAGAAATGTTTCAATTCAGAGCCAAATTAAAGGTTTCCGAAGCATTGAATGGAAAACTCGCAATCGATTTGGGAGAAAAGAGGAAAAAAATACCATACCTAAAAAGAGGCAGCCACTGGACGATTGAATGATGCTAGTGAAGGTGAGAAGCCATTGAGCGAAGCGAGAAGGTGAGACGAGCAATTGAGATTAAAAAAAACCGAGAAGGTGAGGAGAAATTGAGCGATGAGGAGAAGGTTTTGATCAGAGAGAAAACAGGGAAGGCGTGGAGAATTAAATGAATTTGATTTGATTTTTATTCTATCGTCATTCACAGCTGAACGCTGCACACGATATAAATAATATGTTTAAACAGCACGCTTGATTCGCGGTTAAAACAAATATTAGCAGCGTGAAATTATTGCATGCTGTCATTTATGTAAGCTTAACAGTATTAGCAGCGCACATATATGATTGCGCTGCAAATAATAAAAATGACAGCTTATTTTAATGTAGGCTGTTAATATTAAGCTGTAAAAAAGCATTTTTGTTGTAGTCTCATACCTCTCACTATACAAGTAATGACGTCATATCTTAAGGGCAAAGACAATGGGTGCAAGCTCCAAATTGTGTACGGGATAGTTCTCCTTGTGAGTCTTTAACTGTCTAGAGGCATAGGCAATCACATGACCACTCTGTGTCAACACGCATCCCAAACCTTAGAGAGAAGCGTTGGTGTGGACCGCATAACCACCTGATCCAGACGGTAGAGCTAGCACTTGAAACATCCTAGGACTTCTAGTGAAATTTTTTTTTTTTAAATCTCTAATTATAAAATAATGAATATAAATATATATATGCCCATACATATATATATCGTACTTAAAAATAACTTTACTTAATTTAAAATACAAATACACCAAAGATACAATAAAAGTACACGCATGCAATTAACTACTTAAAAATAATTACTAAATAAATAATTTATATGAATGCCATAATACAACTCCTAAATAATATTTCTTTCACAAAAATTCATGAAGACTTAGAAAATAAATACTTAAATCTAAAATCATGCATATACTAAAAATCTATAATAATAAAACCTATGCGGACATAAATGTTCTAGTCTCAACATAAAATTCATAATAGAGCAATGGTCACGGGTACTAGCCGCCTGGATACTCATACGCCCTCGCCGCCAGTCGGGAACACATTAACTTCATTAACATTCTGCTCACCTGCACCATTTAAATCTAGTGAGCCTAGAGGCTCAGCACGTTCTATCCTTACATAACAAAATAAAACCACACACAAGCACTCATCATATAAAATACGTGAATAATAATTATACGTGCATGATCTTAAAATTATATGCATATAAACATAAATAAATAATCATCCTGCTAAATCATCATGCTATAACATAATTCATCATACTTTATAATTTTCGTAAAAATAACATATCATGATTTCTTAGTTCTCAACAGGTCGTATCCATGTCGGTGGCATCATACTGAGCGATTGATCAATCTTAAACCAACGTATGCGGCAGTGGGGTTTCCACCTCTGTGCTGCCACGTCACCAGCCCTCTCACCTGGATCCATAAGCTCATCATACTTATACATCATTAGGAAGGTCACTGGACCTAGGTATCCCGGCCTCCAACCACATCACTTTTCACCTTCACTTCAACTTCCATAAAAATATATTTTTCATAACATGCATTTAAAATTATCATAAAAATTGTTACATGATGCATGAACATAAAAATTCTCATTATTTCTTTATTTTCATGAAAATTTGTCCGTAAATATATATTTAATTTATTTTCTTAAAAATAATACTTATATATCTAATAAAAATGCATGCATGAATTAAATATATATTTACGAACATTTATTTTTTCAAGGACTTGTTCGAGCTGCTGACCATTAGACTTAACTCAAAAATTCCTAGACTGGCTCAAAAACCAAAAAGCCCAACCTGACCTAGCCCATTAAGCTTCATGGGCCCCCAGGCCCATGAGAAACTAATGGGCTCACTAAAAACATAATTTATGCCCATTAACTAATTAACTTAAAATTAAATTAATAAAATTATTAATTAACCATTAACTTATAAATTAGATCGATAAAATTATTAAATCCGACTTCGCTTGGCCCAATAATTCTCATGGATCACACGGCCCATGAAAAATTAGTGGGCTCACTTTTATAATTATTAAAGCCTATTAAATTAGTCCAATTAATTAATTAACCAAGCCCAAACCCATTAATTGTTAATTAATCTCTTATTTAATTTAAAATAAAAACACCCGAGCCCAACTAATAAAACCCAGACCCGAACCCAAATAAATTGACCCAATAAAATTTAGACCCGACCCGGACCAAAAAAACCCGAGCCCGGCCCACTTAAACACAAGACACAACTTTAGCCCCTCTTCCCTTCAACTTCTCACGGCAGCCTCACATGTTGGCCATTCGGCCGCCCTGCTTCGGCCACCCCTGGCCGGAGCCCCAACCACAGGACCTCCCCAGGGTCCTGTGGGTCCTTCCTGGTCCAGCCTTGGCTCGAACCATGCAGTGCATGGCTCGGCCATGGCTGGTTTTCTCAAGCATAAAACCTGTGCCCCGGCTACTGGACCCTCCCAGGGTCCAGTCACAACACGTGACCCAGCCCTGGCCCGAGCCAAGCCATGCATGGCTCGGCCAAGGCCCCTAAATCCCATACAAAAATCTGCACGCCTAGCTGCTGTCATGGCTCATTCCCGCATGGTTTCAGCTGCTTCCAGCCCTGAACCAGCCTTCCAAACCCGACCCTAAGGACCCTAGATCAGACCCCTAGCCCTTGGTCAGCCCCTCGAACCAGCCTTAAGCAAAAATCACAAAAGAAACCGGCCATGCACATGAAAAACGTGAGTAACTTCATGATCTTCAAATAACTTCATTCAAAACTTAAATATCATGCATTAACAGAACATTCATGATTAAAAAAAAACATTGTATATGATTTAAACGGTGTTCAAAGATGGATTCGAAACGTGCCTTGTTGAAGATTTGGACCAAACAAAGAAAACGACGCGTATCGAGCTCGCCGGGACGAACGACTTTAAAAATCCTTGCCGAAAAACCTCAAGAAAATCGTGTGTGCTGTGTTTTTGATGATGAAAAACTTTCTGAAGGTTGATGGAGGCAGCTAAGGGAGAGAAAAAACGTGAGGTGTGGGGTTGGGGTAGGGTTAGAATGTTTCTAGAAAATAAAATATCTAGTCTACTAATTAATTAAAAAAAATAATAGTATACCCTACTCAAAGATTTTTAAATACAAGAATTAATCTGATATTAAATCCTTAATCCCGAAATAAAATAATAGGGGATTTTTAAAATTTAATAAAAGTCATCAAAATGACTTAATTTGGCTAAAAATAAATCCTTAAATAAATATATAATAAAATACTAAAATTTTCTTGACAAAATACCTTAAAATAATATTTTAAGGCTCATAAACTCATAAAATATTTTTGGGTGAAAATCACAACTCGTCCGTCCACGGCCCCATCTACGCGATCATAAAATAAACTTTCTCAAATAAATTCATAAATCACATCATACATATTTAAATGCCGAAACAATATTTAAAACATGCAAATAAATCATTTAATTTAAATAATCACTCATAAAAACAATTTAACACATTTTCACATTATTATAAAATTATAAAATCCCCTAGTTATGCATGCGGGTTTACGTAGCAAATTTCCGGACGTTACAGCACTGGAGCTGTAGTCAGACGGCGTCGCAACTCGTGAAAACTCTCCTAGCACTCCGACGTCCAAATGAGAGGCACATCCTGAGAAAAGTTCTCCACGAATCTTCGGTAGTAGCCTGCCATCCCCAGAAAACTGCAAATCTCCGCAACTGTCATCGGAAGCGACAAGTTAAATATGGCTTCCGTCTTACTAGGATCAACTGAAACACCGTCTCGTGATATCACATGATCAAGGAAGACAACTCGGTCAATCCAGAAGTCACACTTTCTCAACTTAGCATAAAACTGCCTCTCTCTTAGTATCTGCAATATGGTATGGAGATGGAAAGCGTGCTCGTCCATACTGCGAGAATATAACAGGATATCATCGATGAAAACCACCATGAACTTATCCAAAAATTCGCGAAAAACCCTGTTCATCAAATCCATAAAGACAGCTGGAGCATTCGTCAATCCAAACGGCATCACCAAGAACTCGTAGTGACCATATCGTGTGCAAAATGCTGTCTTAGATATATCATCCTCTTTAACCCGCAAATGGTGATATCCGGATCGCAGATCGATCTTTGAGTAAATAGAAGTACCCTGCAGCTGATCAAACAGATCGTCTATCCACGGAAGAGGATACTTATTCTTCACAGTCACCTGATGTAAGGCCCGGGATTATTTGAAGTAATCGGAGATTATTTAATTTTAATACGAGAATATTTAATTTGAGAATTTTTAGAGTTTAGATTTAAATTCTAATATTGTTAAATTATTTAGGATTGAAATTGAATGAAAATAAGGGCTGAGGACCGAATTGCAAATATTGAAGATTTGAGGGATTAAATTGCAATTTTGCTTGAATATATCTCAATTTTAAGTGATTAGTCAGCTTGTTCACGTGGAAGCCTTCATTTTCACCTCCTTCAGCAGCAGAAATCGAGAGAATTATATTCTACCTTCAAAACTTGATCTTCAAATCTTCATATCTTTTTATCCGGATATCTGATTTCAATTTCGGACATAGCGCTGCGATCATCTTGAGAAGAACTTTGAATTGGTGTTAGTATTACCTTATGTACAGCACGTTTTGAAATAAGAATATTGAAGGAATCAGTTTATGAGTATGATTAGGTGTTCTTGAAGCTTTATCTTTTGTATATTCGGAATCAAATTGAAGAACAGGTAGCGTTTATAGTTCTTATGATTTTCCAGCTTATGGTTCGATATTTATAGCTGCTGATATGTGAATATATGGTGATATTTTTATGGTATACATTGTATATGATGTTGATGTTGGTTTCGATATCGTTTCGGTTATCGATTTTCAATCGTTACGCCGCCGGTTTATGAATTTGATCGAGTTTGAATATTGTTTGTTTGAGCTGAGTTTGATATGATATTTTGCTAATATATCTTGTTATGAACACTTCATTTTAGCATTTGATAAGAGTTGACGACTCGAGATTGATGCTTTCGAACCGATGAAGGAGTTGAGCTAGGTTTGAAGTTGTTTGCTTGGGAAGATTGAATGATGATTGAGTTCGGAAGTTGTTTAGACTTTGATATTGTGTTCTTGATGTGTTTCAGATTTGAGGCCTTGAAGAACCGACAAGAACGAGAAAGGTATAAGACGACATCGCAAGTCAGGGATTTGAAACTCAAGAATGAAGCTTCTTGAGTTCTCCCGCCAAAATCACATACTTGTTTATTGTTTGTATTTAGATTGGTGATGTTGTCGATCCATCTCAGATAGTGGATCTTTATTTGATATGATATGATATGAGATATGAATTTATTCTTATGCCAAGCTCTGAGGCGATCTTATTTTTGAGTCTGATGAGACGACGATAGATGGATATCCATGTCAAGATCGTATACGAATCTTGATGGCAAAGAGTGTGATAGGAATCAATTTTTTATATATGCGTTTACTCTATTCTCGAGTTGAAATTTTTAGAGTCGATATACTTCTATTTAACGCGTATATATGTTTATTATACTGAGATTGTATTCTCACCAGATGTTTTCGGCTATTGTCTTGTTTTGTATGTGTGCATGACGACAGATGGGGCAGGAGCTGGCCAAAGTCGATGAGGGTAGCTCATGAGAGGAGATTAGACGTGGACTCGGGTTGTTTCTAGTTGAATCGATGTGTATATTAGTCCTAACAAACATGTTAGAAAACACTTTAGTTGATGTTCTTGAGAAGTTGATGAAGACCTTGTATAATTTCATGCTTTTGGTTAGACTCTAAACTCTTGGTTTGATGTATTAGCCAGTAAGAAACATGCGTAGATCTTGTTCTTGGTATTTATACATGTTCAAGTCTTGTAAAATATGGATTGGAATGGATGGAAATGATCAAATTTTGCTGTTGGAAAACAGAGCAAAGGACTGCCTAGAGTTGAGCTCGGTCCACTCTTTTTGGCAGACCGAGCGCAGCCCAAGTACCCCCAACCCAATAGTTGGGTTAGGGGGGGGGGGGACTCGGTCGGCGGTTTTTAACCGACCGAGCGCACCCATATTTGAAAATAAAAATTTGTTTGATCTTATTCCTTCCTTTTGTAAGTAATGATGTTTAATTATTAATTTCCCTAAGAATGAGATTATCAACCCAATGCCCCACAACAGGTGGTATCAGAGCGAGGTTAGTTCTTGGACTGAACTAGAATGAACGGGGTAGATCGAGTCTATCCGATTGTTTATTTATTCTTGAAGCATGTTTATTATCTGAACTGATTTAAAACTTTGAGAATTGCATGCTATCTGTTTATCTGATTTGATTGGAAGCATGTTGGACTGAGACTGAATCAAAACTCGATCTATTGAGAAGGCATTATCGTGATAATCAGAGTAGGACTGAAACAGATTGTTATCTCTACGATTGAATTGTGTACAAATCTATTTGATAATCAGATATGCCTCGAAGACCAGTGACTAGACAGACTGGCCCAATTCAGTTGTCAGAACAGGCAGTGATGGAACCGACAGTTCCACAAGCAATAGACGCACCGAGAGTAGAACCGATAGTGCCATCGCCAATGGAAATGCCTAGAACTGAACAGGGTAGTACGTCTAGAGATATGGGAGATATGACTGCTACTCCGATGGAAACTCTGTTGATACGCTTTCAGTCGTTTAAAACGCCCACACTGAAAGGAACGGAAAATTTTTTGGAATGTGAGATTTGGCTCAAGGATATTGAAGAGTTATTTGAATCCCTTGATTATGCAGATGATCGTCGAGTCAAAATTGTTATACACCAACTCACAAAGTTGCAAAAGGTTGGTGGATAGCAACACAAAGAGCACTAGAGCATCGAGGTACGGTCATTACATGGTCTATTTTTAGAACAGCTTTCTATCAACGATTCTTCCCAGTATCTTATAGGAAGGAGAAATGAGCAGAATTTGCTAGCTTGCAGCAAGGGCAATTGAACATTGAACAATATGTTTCCAAATTTACAAGTCTGCTAAAATTTTCTCCCCATATAGCAGACAGTGATGAAGCTCAAGCTGACCAGTTCATTAACAAGTTGAATCCTAATGTTTTTACGTTAGTGAATGCGGGATGACCGAACAACTTTGCCGATGCTCTTGATCATGCAAAGGGGGCTGAAGCTGGGTTGTTGAGACAACGAGGAGCACCGTTTGTGCCATCCCCAGCTATACATGTACCATGTGTTGATCAACCACAGATTCCACCACCGCCTCGATTTGAAGGAGGAGGTTCTAGCAGTGGTAAAAATAATTTCTTTAAAGGGAAAGAAAAACAGTTTAAGCAGTCTGGAGGTAGTTCTTCAAGCTCGAGTGGATCCAAACCGTTCAAAGTTGGACAGAAGTCTAGCGGTTCTGAGGTGTACTGTACGAAGTGTGGAGGTCTTCATGCCAGCGACCAGTGTCAAGGAGTGTTTGGCAGTTGTCATATCTGTAACCAAATGAGAAATTTTGCGAGAGTGTGCCCACAAATAGAATCTGGAGGTTCACAAGGTGCAGGATCATCAAAACCAGTGGCTCAATCTGCATCTTCTGTTCATTCATTTCAACCCCGGACTCAGCAAAACGGTAGTGGAGGAGGAAGTCATACAATGAGTCAAACTCCGAAACAGCAAGCTCGAGTGTTTGCATTGACTGAGGAGCAGGCACATGCATCACTTGATGATGCGATAGCAGGTAATTGTTCTCTTTGCGACTATCCTGCTTATGTGCTAGTTGATATAGGAGCTTCTCATACCTTTATTTCTAAAAAATTTGTGTTATTACATTCATTACCTGTCGAGTCATTATCTGCTATTGTATCTATTTCCTCACCCTTGGGAAAAGGTATACTATCCATGAAGGCAGTTAGAAAATGTTCATTGAACTATGACGGGAATTGTGAGACCTCGATTCTAAACCACTAATCTCGGATTAAACAACAAGTAAGCGAACAAGAATCCAAGAGTAAAACAATTCAAAAGTTTTTTTTTTTTTTTTTTTTTTAAAACGCCCGCGCCCGCGCGAGGAACCAAGCTCGCGCGCGCGCGGGCAAACGATCCCGAGACCAACCAAAGGCTCGCGCCCGCGCGAGGTACCAAGCTCGCGCGCGCGCGGGCAAACCATTCAGAGGCCCAACGGAGGCCTCGCCCGCACGCGGAAGGCCTGGGCAGAAATGCTCAGGCTGCAGAAAAAGGAAAAGGGATTTCCGCGCTTGGTCCGACATGCCTTCAAATACAATTACAATAACAAGGTGTAGGGAAACATGCCATAACAAGTCATGCTTTCAGAAGGCCTAAAAACAACCAGAAGTCTAAATCGATACAACAACAACATACTTCGATTTCAGATTACAATCCGAATACAAACTAATTCGAATAACAAAACATATCAAGTTCGAGTTCTAACATGCTTCAATCTTAAACTAGATAAACATGCTAATTCGACTTCTAAACCGAGTCTCACTTCTACTACTTGCCCTCGAAGCTAACCATGCCTCTTCTGACTTGTTCCTGCCCCACCTGTTGCCAAGTACACATACAAAACAAAGCAACAGCCGGATAACCGGTGAGAATGATAATCCCAGTAAAAGCAACATATCAAGTAATGAATATACAACATGCTATCAAACCACATATTCAAGTCGAAGTTAATGATATGCATGTCTTTAAAACCAGGATATCGATTCTGATAAAAACGGGAGTTTTGCTCTGCTTTTGGGATCCCGAGGATGAGATCACGTAACCACTCACCGACTCTCCCAATCAAGGTGGTGCCACGTATCCCACTCCTCTAGACTTTGAACAACCATAATGAGTATGCTAGCACTAGGCGAAATACTACAACCTAGGCCACTCAATCATAGTTCCCAAACGTCTAACAAAAAGGGCGGTTCTGCCCGCTGAAATCAAAGTAGGCTCAAGATGAATGCATAACAGAAACATAAACATAAGCCACATAACAAAACTCAATCAATCAACAATTACAAGTTCCACGTACTAGAACAAGTATCAATGCAATATGTGATTTTAAAAAGGGAAACTCGAGAACCAACAGTCCCGAGTATGCTATCCCGCTACGATGACTGCTTTTACCTTTCAATGCAGTAGTTCCAACTCCAAGAAAGCTACAACAAAAGATTGTATCAACAACTATACAATCTAAACAACAACTACGGATCAAGGTAAATCTCATTACCGATCTTCGTCCAACTCTGAAACGATCAATCAGCTGCTAACTCAGGGCTTGACAACTCCAAACGAATCTGTTCAGATACAAGAGATGATCAACAACCACGATCACTCACACACCAAGACTTCAATCAATACAAAAACGATTCGAAAACCCAAAACTCAAACCGACGGCATAACGGCTATAAACTGAACAAACCGGCAACGCAGACAGCAGTTCAATACTGATAACAACTCAATTCAATGCCCAAAACAACAACAACAAGACAAACCCAACAAATCTCAAAACCCATATTTTCGAATAATACTTCCAAAAATCATAACAATTCCGAACGTCGCTCTAATTCAAAACCGACAGATAATAAACGATCAGAACTCTTTAGAGAACAACATACTCGAATCTCAAACGATTCTAACAACATCCAAAAACTAGAATGTATCCGATCGTAGAAAAACTTACGATATAACGGAGCTCTCGCTGCAGTGATCGCTAATCTGCCTTCAGAAATAAATTTCAACGGTCGGATCGTGCTCGGACTGAAATCTAGAAGCTTGAAAGTCCAAAGAGGCGCTTCAATGGATGCTCACGGTTGGGAGGAGGAAGATGAGGCTTCCAAAATAAATATCTAAGTGTAGATAATATATAAAATTCCATATTTGCATTTTAGTCCCTGAAATTTCCAAAATTTGCAAAAAGGACCCTGATCAAAATCAAACCGGCTCGAGAACTCTGTAATCTCCGATTAACTCAAATAAACTCATTTAATATAAAAACGGGGCGTTACAATTCTCCCCCACTAAGAAGAAATTTCGTCCTCGAAATCAATAAGAACCACAACTCATTAGATAGAATAAAGAACTAAAGACAGTAAGAAGAACTCACGTCATCCGAACAACTCTGGAAAACGTTGTCTCATGTCAGATTCTGTCTCCCAAGTCGCTTCCTCAACGCCGTGACGGCTCCACTGCACTTTCACCAATGGAATCAACTTGGTTCTGAGTTGCTTTTCTTTCCGATCAAGGATCTGAATCGGTCGCTCAAAATAGCTCAGGGTCTCGTCTAACTCGGCTTCGTCAGGCTGAAGGATATGAGAAATATCTGGTTGATACTTTCGCAGCATAGAGACGTGAAAAACGTCGTGAATACCAGATAAAGACGGAGGAAGTGCAAGTCTGTAGGCAAGATCGCCTATCTTCTCGAGAATCTCGTACGGACCGATGAATCTCGGAGATAACTTTCCTCTCTTACCGAATGTGACGGTGCCTCTGAACGGAGAAATCTTAAGGAATACACGGTCTCCCTGCTCAAAACTCAGAGGTCGACGTCTGACATTCGCATACTTCGCCTGTCTATCTTGAGCTGACTTCATTCTGGTCTGAATGATCTTAACCTGCTCTGCCATATCTCTAAGCATCTCCGGTCCCAAATCTGGTGACTCGGACAATTCATCCCAAAACAACGGAGATCGGCACTTTCTACCATACAAAGCCTCAAAAGGCGCCATACCGATACTCGCTTGGAAGCTGTTGTTGTAAGAAAACTCGACAAGAGGCAAAGAATCCTGCCAACTAGTGCCAAAGTCTAGCACTACCGCTCGCAGCATATCCTCCAACGTCTGGATAGTCCGCTCTGACTGTCCATCTGTCTGAGGATGATAAGCTGTACTCAGATGCAATCGAGTACCAAGCGCCTCTTGCAAACTATGCCAGAAGTGCGAAGTGAATCTAGGATCTCTGTCTGAAACGATCGACTTCGGCACACCATGCAATCTCACAACATTGCTAATATATAACTCAGCCATCTGATCATGACGATACGTCATCCTGTACGGAATAAAACACGCAGACTTCGTCAATCGGTCGATCACTACCCAAATAGCATCGCATCCTCGAACGGATCGTGGTAGCTTCGTGACAAAATCCATAGAAATGTGATCCCATTTACATTCAGGAACAGATAGGCTGTGCAAAAGACCACCTGGTCGCTTCCGCTCTGCTTTCACTTGCTGACAATTCAAACACCGAGATACAAATCTCGCAACATCGTCCTTCATTCTCTTCCACCAGAACTGACTCTTCAGATCGTTGTACATTTTACGACCTCCAGGATGAACGCTAAACCGACTGCAATGAGCCTCTCGGAGAATACGCTGTCTCAACTCCGAAATATCAGGCACAACAATACGGTTATTCACAAACAAAACGTCATCTCTAACCTGGAATTCTGACTGATGCCCAGTTCTGACTTTCTCTATCGAAACCTGAATGCTCGGCTCAGACTTCTGTGCTTCTCTGATTGCAACAAACAACTCCGGCTCGGCTTGAATAGCAAACACTCTGATAGTCTCCCTATCTGTTTCAAACTCTAAACCAGAAGTGCAACAATCATCGACCAACTGAGAAACACCGATAGTTGAAAGAGATAACGAACAAAGCTTTCGGCTCAAGGCATCTGCAACTGCATTCGACTTCCCTGGATAATACTTGATCTCACAGTCAAAATCCTTCAACAGATCTAACCATCTTCTCTGTCTCATATTCAGCTCTGCCTGTGAAAACAAGTACTTAAGACTCTTATGATCAGAAAAGATCTCGAAAGACTCACCATAAAGATAGTGACGCCAGATCTTCAAAGCAAATACAATTGCTGCAAGTTCAAGATCATGAACCGGATAACGAGTCTCGTGCGGTTTCAGCTGCCTCGATGCATACGCTATCACATGCTTATGCTGCATAAGAACACAACCCAAACCTCGGTTAGAAGCATCACAATACACTGTGAAACCTCCAGTACCCTTCGGAATAGAAAGAATTGGAGCACTGGTCAGTCTCCTCTTCAGATCAACAAAGCTAGCCTCACAATCTGTAGTCCAGACAAAAGGCGCATTCTTCTGAGTCAGCTGGGTAATAGGCTTGGCAATAGACGAGAAACCCTCGATGAAACGACGGTAATAACCAGCTAAACCCATGAAGCTTCGGATCTCAGGTACTGATGTCGGTCTAGGCCAATTCATAACCGCTTCGATTTTGCTGGGATCGACAGAAATCCCATCTTCAGAAATAATATGACCGAGAAAGACAACTCGATCTAACCAGAATTCGCATTTCGATAGCTTGGCAAACAACTGCTCAACTCGTAAAATCTGCAAGACGATTCTCAAGTGCTCTGCATGGTCAATACGGTTCTTCGAGTAGATAAGAATGTCATCGATGAAAATAATGACGAACTCATCTAAATAACGCTGAAAGATACGGTTCATCAAACCCATAAAAACAGCTGGAGCGTTAGTCAAACCGAACGGCATGACTATAAACTCAAAGTGACCATACCTCGTTCTGAATGCGGTCTTAGGAATATCTTCCTCTCGCACTCTCAGCTGATGGTAGCCTGACCTCAGATCAATCTTAGAGTAGACAGAAGAACCCTGCAGTTGATCGAACAAGTCATCTATTCGGGGTAAAGGATACCTGTTCTTAACTGTAGCCTGATTCAATTGACGGTAGTCGATACAGAGCCGCATAGAACCATCCTTCTTCCGAACGAATAGAACAGGAGCACCCCAAGGCGATACACTAGGTCTGATGTATCCCTTGGCAATCAAATCCTCAAGCTGCTCCTTCAACTCTCTCAATTCAACAAGTGCCATACGATAAGGAGCTTTTGAAATAGGTTGAGTACCTGGCACTAAGTCAATGCTGAATTCAACCTCTCGAATGGGTGGCAATCCAGGAACATCTTCCGGAAACACATCAGCAAAATCTCTAACCACTGGTAAGTCAACCAAAGCTGGGCTAGATTTCAGTACATCAACCGCATAAACCAAAAATCCTTCTGCACCTCTCTGTAACAAACGAGTCATAGATAACACTGAAATCAAAGGAATTCTAGATCGAGAACCCTTACCAAAGAATTTCCACTCGACTGCCATTTCAGGTCTGAACCTGACAACCTTCAGAAAACAATCAACTGTCGCCCTGTACTTGGTTAAAGCATCTATCCCGACAATACAATCAAAATCTGACAACCCAAGTACAATACAGTCGAATTCTAACAAATTCCCCTCAAAACAAAGTTCACAGTTCCTGACTAGTCGGACAGAAACAATTCCTCCACCCAAAGGTGAAGTAACAGCTACTACTGTAGGCAACAATTCAGTTGGCAAAGCATGCAATAACACATATTTCTCAGAGATAAAGGAATGGGAAGCACCTGTATCTATCAAGACATGAGCAGAATGACCGAAAATCGAACAGTTACCTGCTATGACATCGTCAGGTGCTGCCTGAGCCTGATCCTCTGTCAATGCAAAGACTCGTGCTTGCTGTCTCGGAGGCTGATTTGCACTAGAGCTACCTCCCTGTCTGTTCTGCTGTTGCTGGGGTTGGAAAGAGTGCACTGCAGACGACTGCCTCTCCGGCTGAGCTGCAGGTCTAGACGAACTCCCACTCTGAGCTCTATCTCTATTACGTTGAGGGCACACTTTAGAGAAGTGTCCCGGTTGCTGACATGTGTTACAATTGCCGAAGACTCCCACACACTGATCCGGTGAGTGTCTTCCTCCACACTTGCTGCAGTACAAGGATGATGACCCAGAACTCGGTCCTGAACCGAATTGCTTCGAACCACTGGAACTGGACGAACTGTTCCCCTGTCTCTTGAACTGTTTACCTCTTGCCTTGTACTGATCCTTTCTGTTTCCCCCACTGTTTCCACCTTCATACCTCTGCTGCTGGTTCTGATGTTGAGGTGGCTGATTCTGGTACTGAGATGGTTGGTTCTGATACTGCCTCTGCTGCTGAGGTGCCCCCTGATTACCTCTTTGCCTCCACAAGCCTGCTTCTGCTCCCTTTGCGTAATTCATGGCATCCGCAAAGTTGCTAGGCCTGTTGGTGTTAACCAACGTGAAGACATCGGGGTTCAACCCGTTGATGAACTGATCTGCCTTAGCTTCTTCATCTCCGGCAATTAGCGGTGCAAAACGCAACAGACTATCGAACTTAGCCACGTACTCTTCAGTGTTCAGATTCCCTTGCCTCAGATTTGCAAACTCTGCTCCCTTATCCTTACGATACGAGATAGGGAAAAACCGCTTATAAAACTCAGATTTAAAAAGAGTCCAAGTAACCTCTGTACCTCTACTCTCAAATGCTTTCTTTGTCATGATCCACCAGCTCTTAGCACCACCACGCAGCTGATGAATTACTAACCTGATTCGGCGGTCATCTGTGTAGTCAATGGAATCAAACAACTGATCCATATCATCCAACCAACTATCACAGTCAACTGGATTTTCTGAACCCATCAACAATGGCGGATTGAACGACTGAAACCTCTTCAGCAAGGTTTCCATAGGAGTTGCTGAAGCATCCAACTGATCAACCTCAGTGCTAGCTTGTTCAGTCGCAGGGATAACTGGTGGTGTGTTTCTGTTTATCACTCGACGAGGACCCTTCTGATAATCAAAGGTTAGCACACGAGATATCTCAATCGCTACCATCAGTGCCCTTACAACCGCTTGGAATACCGAATACCAGTCGAGAACAGAAACAGTTATATCTCAAGTAGATCATGCTTTATTAATTTAAATCACACAACCATGTAATTCAAATAATGCTCAAACAATAAAGCATGCTCGCATGGAATTAAGTACACAATTAAATAATTCAAACCCATGCGATGAGTCATTACACACAGACTCGATCTACCCCGCTCACTCTAGTTCGACCAAGAATCTTAATGCTTTGATACCACTTAATGTGAGACCTCGATTCTAAACCACTAATCTCGGATTAAACAACAAGTAAGCGAACAAGAATCCAAGAGTAAAACAATTCAAAAGTTTTTTTTTTTTTTTTTTTTAAAAAACGCCCGCGCCCGCGCGAGGAACCAAGTTCGCGCGCGCGCGGGCAAACGATCCCGAGACCAACCAAAGGCTCGCGCCCGCGCGAGGTACCAAGCTCGCGCGCGCGCGGGCAAACCATTCAGAGGCCCAACGGAGGCCTCGCCCGCGCGCGGAAGGCCTGGGCAGAAATGCTCAGGCTGCAGAAAAAGGAAAAGGGATTTCCGCGCTTGGTCCGACATGCCTTCAAATACAATTACAATATCAAGGTGTAGGGAAACATGCCATAACAAGTCATGCTTTCAGAAGGCCTAAAAACAACCAGAAGTCTAAATCGATACAACAACAACATACTTCGATTTCAGATTACAATCCGAATACAAACTAATTCGAATAACAAAACATATCAAGTTCGAGTTCTAACATGCTTCAATCTTAAACTAGATAAACATGCTAATTCGACTTCTAAACCGAGTCTCACTTCTACTACTTGCCCTCGAAGCTAACCATGCCTCTTCTGACTTGTTCCTGCCCCACCTGTTGCCAAGTACACATACAAAACAAAGCAACAGCCGGATAACCGGTGAGAATGATAATCCCAGTAAAAGCAACATATCAAGTAATGAATATACAACATGCTATCAAACCACATATTCAAGTCGAAGTTAATGATATGCATGTCTTTAAAACCAGGATATCGATTCTGATAAACACGGGAGTATTGCTCTGCTTTTGGGATCCCGAGGATGAGATCACGTAACCACTCACCGACTCTCCCAATCGAGGTGGTGCCACGTATCCCACTCCTCTAGACTTTGAACAACCATAATGAGTATGCTAGCACTAGGCGAAATACTACAACCTAGGCCACTCAATCATAGTTCCCAAACGTCTTACAAAAAGGGCGGTTCTGCCCGCTGAAATCAAAGTAGGCTCAAGATGAATGCATAACAGAAACATAAACATAAGCCACATAACAAAACTCAATCAATCAACAATTACAAGTTCCACGTACTAGAACAAGTATCAATGCAATATGTGATTTTAAAAAGGGAAACTCGAGAACCAACAGTCCCGAGTATGCTATCCCGCTACGATGACTACTTTTACCTTTCAATGCAGTATTTCCAACTCCAGGAAAGCTACAACAAAAGATTGTATCAACAACTATACAATCTAAACAACAACTACGGATCAAGGTAAATCTCATTACCGATCTTCGTCCAACTCTGAAACGATCAATCAGCTGCTAACTCAGGGCTTGACAACTCCAAACGAATCTGTTCAGATACAAGAGATGATCAACAACCACGATCACTCACACACCAAGACTTCAATCAATACAAAAACGATTCGAAAACCCAAAACTCAAACCGACGGCATAACGGCTATAAACTGAACAAACCGGCAACGCAGACAGCAGTTCAATACTGATAACAACTCAATTCAATGCCCAAAACAACAACAACAAGACAAACCCAACAAATCTCAAAACCCACATTTTCGAATAATACTTCCAAAAATCATAACAATTCCGAACGTCGCTCTAATTCAAAACCGACAGATAATAAACGATCAGAACTCTGTAGAGAACAACATACTCGAATCTCAAACGATTCTAACAACATCCAAAAACTAGAATGTATCCGATCGTAGAAAAACTTACGATATAACGGAGCTCTCGCTGCAGTGATCGCTAATCTGCCTTCAGAAATAAATTTCAATGGTCGGATCGTGCTCGGACTGAAATCTAGAAGCTTGAAAGTCCAAAGAGGCGCTTCAATGGATGCTCACGGTTGGGAGGAGGAAGATGAGGCTTCCAAAATAAATATCTAAGTGTAGATAATATATAAAATTCCATATTTGCATTTTAGTCCCTGAAATTTCCAAAATTTGCAAAAAGGACCCTGATCAAAATCAAACCGGCTCGAGAACTCCGTAATCTCCGATTAACTCAAATAAACTCATTTAATATAAAAACGGGGCGTTACAGGAATAAGGTTGAATTAGACTGTATTG
Organism: Henckelia pumila; assembly: GCF_033568475.1. Taxonomy (NCBI): domain Eukaryota; kingdom Viridiplantae; phylum Streptophyta; class Magnoliopsida; order Lamiales; family Gesneriaceae; genus Henckelia; species Henckelia pumila. The sequence goes on from NC_133120.1 coordinate 147,153,636, forward strand.
TTCTTGGTTTGTCCGACTTTGATTGTATTATTGGTATAGACATGTTAACCAAGTACAAGGCTACAGTTGATTGTGTTCAGAAGGTTGTACAGTTCATACTTGACATGGCTGATGACTGGAGATTTTATGGTAAGGGTTCGAAAGCTCATATTCCTTTGATATCTGTTCTATCCATGGCACGTTTACTGCAGAAAGGAGTAGATGGTTTTCTTGTATATGCAGTGGATGTGATGAATTTGCTGATGTCTTTCCTGATGAGATTCCGGGATTGCCTCCGTTTGGAGAGGTAGACTTCAATATAGAATTGATGCCAGGTACACAATCGATATCAAAAGCACCATACCGTATGACACCAATTGAATTGAAAGAACTGAAAGAACAACTTGAAGATCTTTTGGCCAAAGGGTACATTAGACCGAGTGTCTCTCCTTGGGGTGCACCGGTACTTTTTGTACAAAAGAAGGATGTATCTATGAGATTGTGTATCAATTACTGACAATTGAACAAAGCAACAATAAAGAATCGTTATCCTTTAACTCGAATTTATGATTTGTTTGATCAGTTACAGGGTTCGTCTGTATATTCAAAGATTGATTTGAGGTCCGGCTACCATCAATTGAGAGTGAGAGATGAATATGTATCGAAAACTGCTTTTCGAACAAGGTATGGTCACTTTGAGTTCATTGTTATGTCGTTTGGTTTGATGAATGCTCCAGCGGTGTTTATGGGTCTTATGAATCGTGTGTTTCAGAAATATCTGGATGATTTCGTTATCATATTTATTGATGATATTCTGATCTATTCAAAGAATTTACGTGATCATGCTGACCACTTGAGAACAGTTTTGAAGACGTTGAGAGAGGAGAAACTGTATTCTAAGCTATCCAAATGTGAGTTTTGGTTGAAACAGGTGGTATTTCTCGGTCATATTATATCTGGAGATGGTATTTCTGTTGATCCGAGTAAAGTTGAAGCAGTAATTAGCTAGTCTAGACCAACGTCTGTACCAGAGATTCAAAGTTTTATGGGTCTATCAGGTTATTATCGACGCTTTATCAAAGATTTTTCAAGTATTGCTAACCCTTTCACTCAATTGACGCAAAAGAATGCACCGTTTATCTGGATTGAGGCTTGTGAAGAGAGTTTTCTTGAGTTGAAGAAGAGGCTGACAAGTGCACCAGTGTTGATTATCCCTTCAGGTACTGGTTCTTTCACTGTGTACTGTGATGCTTCTCATAGGGGACTTGGATGTGTTCTTATGCAGCAAGATCATGTCGTTGCTTATGCCTCTAGACAACTGAAGCCTCATGAAGTTCGATATCCAATTCATGATCATGAATTGGAAGCCATTGTCTTTGCATTGAAGATTTGACGTCATTATCTATACGGTGAGACCTTTGCAATTTATTCTGATCATAAGAGTCTGAAATATCTGTTTACGCAATCTGAATTGAACACGAGACAACGAATATGGTTAGATCTATTGAAGGACTTTGATTGCGAAATCAAATATTATCCAGGGAAATCAAATGCTGCTGCAGATGCCTTAAGTAGGAAGGTATGTCCTCTATCCTTATCAACTGTAGGTGTATCTAATTTGATTGAAGATCGTTGTCTTTTTGGATTAACATTTGAGACAGATATGAGGCCTATTCAAGTTTATGCAATTCGAGCTCAGCCTGAATTGTTGATTCGAATAAAGGACACGCACGAACTCCATCGCTGCCCAACAAGAAAACAAGATACAACACGTTGTATCTCACTGGTCTAACACCAGCATCGCGTCCCTCGATGTAGAGCGCTAAACAATCGATCTAGATTCCACTCTAACTATCTGAAATCCTCAGATTGATTGCGATCAACCTTGATCCGAACCTTGCTATCGTAGATAACATCTATTCGATCACATTAGTCATCCTGCCATGGATAACAACCAAATCCTGACAATTCCTGGCATCATAGCACTTACCTTCAGTACTTACCCTGCCCGATGATGACGAATTTTCCCAAAGAACACCAACTAAGTAAACAGATGACAAAATCTCTGTCTACTAACCCCAATTATGACAAAATCATTGTACACAATTTATTGTCTTAATGCACTCTTCGAGGTTGTCTCCTCGAAATACACTACCATCCTGCTGAAACTCTCAGATGGACTAACACCATCCTCAACATTAGTAGTCTATATCAAGCGCTTACCTCTATCTCGTCACTAGAGATAGTATCGACGAAAACGATTCCAGTTATCCTGTCCTAGATAACGAAAAATCCTTGACTCACTAACTGGGATAACCAAACTGGTTCACCTTGATCCCACACAGAATCTATCAATACTAGCGGCAATCCCGCTATCTCAACCTCTCAATGACACAGCATATCAGAACGCACTGGGATATCAGCGACAACACTCCTGCCAGACTCAGAAACACAAGTCTCAGCTGTTGTCTCATCCCATGAAGCAACTAATGCTAACCTGCAAATGCTTATTGAAATCCATAAGCACTTGTCGAATCACCTCTCAAGAACAACTCTTGAGAAATCTGCTGGAATCACCCAAGCAAAACACTCTGACTAACAGCCCCCAAAATTTGTCCGCTGACAATCCTGGGACAATAACTGAATCCTACTTCCATAAACTGGATCAATCATTGCTAACACCAAGCAATGCTCATATCAAAATCCGTCCATGGTAATCTCAACAACGCTATCAACGAACTATGATCACGAGAGCCAACCTATGACCACTTTTGTGATCCGCAGAATCCAAAAGCCCCGATTACCGTATTCCTGAAGATCCTTAACAACTAGAAAATTCTCTAAATGCACTTGAGTCGCTGCATCTAAACATACCATGCTTCTATTATTATCCCCAGTACTTCCTGACTCTCTATCTCCCAATTCAGCACTGGTTGGAATAATCTGATCAATCAAGTTGATCTACTGTGGCTCTCGCTCTGCCTGACGATATCAATCCTAATCAGACAATTACTTATCAATGAAAAACTCTCAGGGATCGATCAATATCGATGATCTCACTGCCACACGTCTGCAAATCCCGAATACTTGGAATCAAAAGAATCACACCTGCTTTAATCCTCTATCTCTGACAGAGTCAGACAATAGCTACAAGTAGTCACTAGTGCCAAGCTTGCACCCGTCTAGACATTCTATCCACTGTCTATATTCATTCAAGATGATCATTAGGACTTGCCAAACCCAAGACACAATACAAGTCCAAAAGATTCCAACTAACGCTGAACATGCTCCTGATAATTATATCTCTCGCTAAGACTGCAACAAATCAAGACTGAGGTAACCTACCACGATGTCCCACCTGGAATCACCACCAAGTGTACATTGGCATAAGTCATTCTTCCCTCACGCCTCAGATAGTCCTGTAAAATCCTTAGCATTGGATATAATCCATTACTGAAGGAAACCATCATTGCTGGAAAATACTCACCCCCGAGTCAATGTGCCAAAAAGTTTACAAACTCATGTCTTAGATAACCCCTATCACAAGAGAACCCAATCACCCACTAGATCCACTAGTCTAGCAGTATCCCATAGACTAAAACTATCTGTTCAGATTACATGCTCGTCAAGGAAATCCCTCCAAGACTGGTCCTCACGGCAGAACTCCAAACCAATATCTCTGACGACCATCAGACGATATCTAAACCACTGATACCTAACCAGACATCTAATACAAGGTCATACCCCGTCGTGACTGTTACCAAGACTCTATACTGAGAAGCCTTCCCACCGCCGATCCTGAAGCACGAAGGCTTCCAGGAAACCTCTGAAGTACAAAGACTCCCAGAGTAACACTGGCATAGGGTCGCGCCCCATCATGTCTAGTCATGGTCATAGTCCACAACTCGGCATATACTCGACCTGGTTCCTGATGAAATCCCATCATCGCAATTCTCAACCTTACGAAGGTCAAACAGACTACCGTTCTAAGGAAACAACCTAGAAAAAAGCCCAAAGTTCCAAACCGAACAATATTTACATGCCTCCAGATGAATCACCTCATCACTGGCATTAACCCAGTCAAACGACTAATTAGGTTAATCCTAGGAAAACACCTAGAATAACTCCATGTCTATCAGTCACAGCTGACTTATTCAAAACCCATGAGCTAGCATAGTTGATCACTAATCAACTAGAACCAAGCCAAACTTAGATCACCGTAGTCAATCACAAATTTGCTGGATAATTAATACCTGTATTATTATTTCAAGTTATGTACAATTACCTTTATTACAATCCCGTGTAATACAATTACAGTATTCCAAAAATACAACGAAAATGTACAACCAATAACTTGAAATGATACAACCGGATTTTGATGATTCATTACAACTGAAATACAGTTTACAATTACAAAAATACAGTATTTAAAATCATCATACTAGTCTTCGTTCCTTGATCATGAAGCTTCTAATTGACACACGCATCAATGCAAGCGTACTTCCGTTCAAGTCTCTCTATATGTCCTCCTGCGAAGAACTCCAGAGAAATGGCACGTGATGGCTAACCAGCTATGCTCTGTGTCAGTGCATGTCAGTCGATCTCTTCTGCTCATGATCTACCGTCAGCGTTCTTCTTGTACCCATATCATGCTTTTGAACATGAAGTTTCTCATTTGCCTACCGAACGCATTGATACAAGCATGCAGATAAAATTATGTCCTGCATGAATTTAATGACCTTACGTTTACAACCAGTCATTCCTTAGACACTTGAGGCATCCATTGGTGAAGGTCTATCTGACAATATCTCCAACGATTGGAGAAATCTTTAGAGTAGTGTCAACATGGTATGGACTGTACAGATGCAAACATCAAGTATGTCCCAACCAATCCTCTGGCACTGCCTCTGGCATCCGGTACTCGATCCAAAGCTAGGATCCATATGAGTAGAAGTCTAGAAGGCTCGGACACGATCCATCTCTCCTGTCCGCACTTGCTAGAATCCCATAAAACAAATATTTAGAAATCCTGCCGATGATGATAGTCTTCGGGTAACCTAATCGTCACGTCATTATCTCTTCCATGGTATCATCAATCCTACAAGGATAACCCAAAAGTATTATTACTATCTCCCAAGTCTCTTGCATGCAGATCTGATACCATAAATGTAGCGACCCTAACCGGATCCATTATCTAATCAGAGTTAAAAGCATAAATAAGAATGCATTAAATGAATTGCTGCGGAAGACTTAAATACAAGTAGACCGGCGGAATACAACCGGTTAAACAAATTCGATTATACAACCCAATCGAATAACTTAAATAAAACCTACAGCTAATCTTGCTGTCTTCAAGGGTCACTGGTCTCTCCAAGCTCCTGGTGCTCAAACCTGCACCTAAACCTGCCCCGTCGAATGGGATGTCCAGATACACAGAAAATACTGGACGTGAGCTCTAAGCTCAATATGAAAATATGGATAAACATACGAATATGATGCATGCAAATGACAGGGTATCCATATCAGGGATAACTGTATGCAAACTGCTCAGACTGGCGCCTGGGATATGAGCTCGTCACATCGGGGTAGCTAACCACTGTGTGCGACCACTCACTCCCAAATCTCGGACACGGACCACGGAGTCCTCTAGGTACCAGTACCTAAGGGTACTTGATATCAAACATCCAAACAGGGCTGAGCAACCCTAACTGGCTCATCTCAAAAGATGTACAGGCACAAGATGATATGTACATGCCTTATATCATTAACAATAACATTCAAACACATAAATGCAACATATAAACATGCATATCCGCTGGCAATCTCAGACAGTACTTACGTACTTTACTACAGGCAGTCCTAGCAGTCCAACTCTAGGTTCCAAGCCTATCAACTCTACAAAGAAAATACCCATGCATTATTCAATAATCTCTAAAAGCCTTAACTAAACTATTGTATATTCATAAATAATTTAAGGGGACCATAGCTATACCTTTGTCCGTCGTCTGCCCGCTGATGGCGACTATCTTGCAACTAGGGGCACACCCCTGCTGCAGCTCCACAGCCTCGAGCATGGCTCTACTACACGAGCACTGCTCCGTTACTATGTCAGACAATGTCTGACTATTCTAATATATATTCCTTACTCCAAATCTAAAATAAGAGTGCCCAAAGCCCTAAAATAGATCCACGCGGGCGAAGGAGAGGAATTCGGAATTCGCACAAATGAGGAGCTCGGATCCCATATTTATAGAACACGATCGGACCGTCCGATCATGCCTTCGAAGCGTCCGATCTGCTTCGGACCGTTCGATTGTCTCATCGGATCGTCCGATCTCCGCCACGCGTCCAACCAATCGCATGCAACCATACACATGTGCAATACACTGTTCGGATGTTCCGAACTGGCTCTTCGGATCGTCCGAACTCAATATTGTGTCATCCGTGACGTCAGCCATCCGATGACGCCAACACACGTGTCCCTAATCAAGTTCGGATCGTACGAACTCCCCGGGCCTCAGATCCTTGGCTCCGTTTGCGTTCGGATCCTCCGAACTCAGTTCGGGTCGTCCGATGTTCCCGAACCTTTCCCACCATTTTTGAGTGTCCTGGATTCATTTCCGGACTCCATTAATCCCTTGGGAATTTCCTTAATCATGTTTTAATTAATCTAAACATGATCGTATGATTAAGTACTCATTAATCATTAATTCTGGATACGGGCCACTACACTCCCCCTCTAGGTCCAAACCTACAATGCAGCACTACAATGAATAAAAACCATGTATTATCTAACATGCCAAACATCACTTACTAGGCTCTAAAATCCTTAAATAAACTATATCCTACTCCCTATTTACTATAGGGAACTAGAGCCATACATTTTTCCATCGTCAGCCCGCTGATGTCGCATGCCCTAGAGCCTGGGCATAAACTAGCTACAACCCCTGGATGCCTCGCTAGAGCTCCTCCGCTTGACTGCTACTGCGGACAATGTCCGCTATAAAAATACCAATTTAACTCCAACTCTTAAATAAAGAGTCCCGAAGCCCTTAAAATAAATTTATGACGTGAGATGAGAGGATTTTGAATGATTCCAAATGAGGCAAATCCGACCCCTATTTATAGGCATCGATCAGACGGTCCGATCTTGTGCATGGATGCCACGTTCCGATCGGGTGAGATCGGATGCTCCGATCCCACTTCAGAGGCTCCGATCTCCTTGCATGTGGCTACGTGTGTAATTCTTCTGGCCACATGAATGGCACTGAGATCGGACGGTCCGATCATTGTTCGGACGCTTCGAACTCATCTGTTGCTTCCGAACTCCATCGGTGGCTCCATTCTGGTTCGGATCCTCCAAACTGCCCGAGCCCAAATAAACCCATTAACTATTTTTTGGCATTCTGGACCCAATTCCTTGGTCCGTTAGATCTTATTCAAAAACCTTTTAATCATATTTTATTAACTCTAAACATGATTAGCAACTTAATCTTGTAAAATGGAACTGGGATACTACAATAAGCCTGGAATCTCATCCGAAAACACATCGGAAAACTCACGGACTACGGGTATCTGTTGAATGTCTGGTCCTTTCAAGGATGCATCGATGTCTTAGATAAGGTATCCTTTCCCGCCAGACTCTAAAGCACGTCTGACTTTCAGAGCAGAAACCACTAGCATCAGGGGTCGCACTCCCTCACTGTAGAAGTACCATGCCTTGCCATCCTCAGGACAAAACTGAACAAACCTCTGATATCAATCAACTATAGCTCTATAGGTAGTCAGGAGATCAATCCCAATAATGCAGTCGAAGTCATCCATGTCTAGAATCATCACGTTAGCACTAAGTTGATACCCCTCAAAATCCAAAGTGCAACCAATCACTAAACGCTTAGCAAAAACCTCGTTACCCATCGGAGTCGATACCACTATCAATACATTTAAAGGGATAAACGGTAATATATTTGTGAGACCCCATTTCTAATCTTCTATTCTCGAATAATTAAACAAAATCGAAAACGAAGAGCCGCGGAAAAATGAATCAAATATATATATTTTTTTTTTAAACAAAGCCTCCCGCCTGTGCGAGGTCATCACCTCGCACGTGCGCAGGCTACGCGGGCAGAGGGATCGCGAAAGGCTCGCGCACGCGGGAAAGAAGGGCTCGCGCGTGCGCGGGCCAAAATTCCCGAGCCCTCTAGGAAACCTCGCCCGCGCGTAGGCTAAACGGGCAGAGAGAGCAGAACCTAGGGAAAATAATTCAAAGGCAACCCAATCAATTCCAAACTCAAGCGCAATACATATCAATATTTAGAACATGCCATAATCTATGTTCTTTCCAAAATACAATACTAAGTCGATTTCTATATTAGAGTTCAAATGACTCAACAAAACTAATACATGTTCAACAAACTCGACCCCACAACGCGGTGTCTCACTTCTATTATCTCACCCCGAGCTAACCCAAACGACTTGGTCCAGCTCCTGATCCTCCTGTTGCCAAGTACACATACCAACAAAAATAATAGCCGGATAAACCGGTTAGAGATATAATTTTTAAGTAAAAGAGACAGGCATACAAATCAAATAACCATCTCATATCGAAATGTAACAATCATCAAAACTCAAAGAGAGTGAATGTATGCATGACTTCAAAACTCGGGGCTATCAAGTCAGATAATCGAAATATCAATCGGTACTTGGTTGGGATCCCAGGGTCAATGTTGTGAAAATTCCTCGCAAACGTACGAGTGTCAAGTTTTAATATAGTGATAAAATCAAGTATCGATCCCTCAGGGAGTAAAATGAAAATATTTAGTACTTGTAATTAGAATAGTCCAAACTTTATCTAGAAAATCAATAATCAAGAATTTTGCAATAAAAATAAATAATTAAGAGATTTAAAAGCACGCACACAACTTTCAGATTAAAAATCAATCAGAGAAAAATGGTCTAGAGATATAGATTTCACCTGGTTTCAACAAAAATCAATCCTAGTTAATTAATCTTCATGAATTTCAAAGAATTAATAGCCAAGAACACTTACGTGTATTATTCCCTCTCCCGAGTGCCTAATAAAATATATCAATTACAATTTAATTCCAATATCCCTATTAAGAATTTACTTGCAGTGATCAATTCAAAACAATGTTCTCTTTAAAAGCTCTGTTAAAATTATAAGCTCTCCCGAGTCAGATAAACAATTAACAGTGTATTTTTCAATGGTCCTATTCAAAATCTCCTCTCCTGAGTACCAGATTTCAAATAAATATTACAAATCAATTATTGATCAGATAATTGAAAAGACAATCAATTCTAGAAAAAACAATTAATCTAGAAGAAATTCAATTCAATAAAATCAAGAATTCAAGAAAGTGTCTACACCAGGTTCCATCCGACCTCTAGACTCTAAAAATTTAGTTCATAATAAAATTTTGAATAAAACAATAATTCATAAATTCAAACATATTCAGAATAAAATAAAAGATAAGAAACAAATCCGTCGTCGACGCCGTGTCCGGTCGATCAAACTCCGTCTTCATTCTTCACAATGAAGCTCCAGAAAATCCCAGAAAAAAATTTCACGATCAACTCTCTGATATTCTAATGTGTACGTGTGTGGAGGCTCTCTTTCTCAGATTCTAATGTATTCCTTTTATATCGCATCTCAAAAGCCCACTCAAAAGCCCACAAAATATAGAAGTTTCCTTCCGATAAAATATTTCCAAGTTCAGAATTTAGCGACAAGCGCCCGCTCCAAAAATCACGCGCGCGCGTATAACTCTCTGTCGAGGTTTCTCAATCTTCTCCTCTGAAGCGCGATAGCGCTGGCTTTCTTTCCCATTAGCGCTTAAAGAAGCGCTAATCATTTAAGGCCCAATAGTTGAAGCCCATCACTATTCCTCTTCATTCCTCTTCTTCTTAGTCTGTACGTTTCTTTTCTTTTTTTCTTTTATTATTTTCTTTTCTCCACAATATTCCATAATTCACAAAATCTCAAGAATTTCCTACAATCACAAAAACAACAAAATACCCACATAAATCTGCTCGAAACAAGCAATTAACAATTAAAAGCATATATAAATTAAGTGTATAAAATACACTTATCAAATACCCCCAAACTTAGACTTTTGCTAGTCCCGAGCAAAACTAATAAATTCCAAAAACTCATTCTATCAAACCCACAAAAATAGTCAAAAAATATTATGGAGCAATGACCTCGACAATGATTTCAAAGAATATCAAATCCAATCATGTCACACCCACTTAACACTTGAAATTTTTCAGCCATAACAAAAATAACCTCATAAACTCACAATCTCCGCAACTCAAGTTCAAAACACCATTCTCCAAATTCAATTCAAACATTCATAGATCATGAGGTCTTTTCAAGGTAGCTAGGGATCAAAAATAGGATAATTATCAAAAACGCTCACAATCAGGTAAATGCAACGAATAATAGTGTGCGCGTGTTTCGATCAAAATTCATAATCATTAAAAGCATCAATCAACAGTCCATATGCTAAATTCTCGCAACTCTTCTCCACTAGTATATTGGGCAACTGAGACTCGGTCAATAGGACTTATTCAGCTTATAATGTAAGGCATGGCTCACGACTACAAATAAAGGATAAGAATTCAAAAACAAGGAGTAATTCATACTTATGCACTGTTGGAAAAAACTGGCGGTCAGATCAATCACGATTGATACCCGGTGCAGCGGAAGTTTAAAAATTTTTATCATGGAACAATTCCATGGTGTGGGTATCAACCATTCAACGATTAAATTATTGTGTGTGTAAAATTCAAATAACAATTATTAAATTTTACCTTCAATCTCGCAACGAGATTACTGGACACCAACAGATTTTATCTGCTCTTGTTTTCTCTCCCTGGAACCGATGAACTCCTTCAATCAGGTCCACGAACAGAGGTTTAATCCCTCTGATAGATTGCACTAGAAAATCTATCAGAAGTTTTCTGCGAAGAGAATAAACGAATCTGATTCGTTATTCCTTACTGCGATTCAAAATCACAGACCGGAAAATCTCGGGCAGAGTATGGGGAGGGTTCGGCCGAAACAATCTTTGAGAGGAACTAGGGTTTTCGATTTTTGCTCTCAAAAATTATGACCTGTTGTGTGTAATTTCTGTACTGAAATAACTTATTTATAATGCAGGCCACTAACACCTTAGGGCCCATTAGTCATAAGCTGGGGCCCGACAAGCAAAGCCCGCTCGTTCAGAAATTAATATAAAATTCATCGTGACTCCGATTGATGAACTGATTTCACCAATGTGCACAGAAACCATTTCTGCACATTTTAAAGTCAAAATAAATTTTCCTGAATCCGAATTCAGTGGTTTCCAAAAATGTCCATCCCTATGTCATTTTAGGAAATCCTACTCCCTTACTCTTATTTAAGAAGTCCAACTCCTTAGTTCATTAAATTTAACTCTTTAAATTTAACTATCTCAACGGGGATTAAAACTCCATTACACTGTGTGACCCTCAATGGTTCAGGGATACAGCTAGCCGTGGGCTCACAACTCCTTGTGACTCGGAACAACACTTTCCGACTTGCCCAACGAATCATGGTAAAGCGCCTAGCAACATCGCCCCATGATTCCCTAGGTATCACTGATAGTGCCTACAAGAACCAGTAGATTTTGGTTAGCGTACAGTACGGTCCCTTCATCCATATATCCCGATCGAATCAACAACCATTGGTATATCGAGAGTCGCTCAAGATTCGATAACTATGCAATACATCTTGAAGATCAAATTAGTGACATCGCATGTGCTACTAAGAAACCATTTCTTAAATCACATCAATTACTCTGGCCAGAGATTTATCACACTAATATCTCCTCAGATCGCATAGGATATCCACACTCGCAAGTATGTGGTGAATCCTTGACAACAATGCATTGACTCCTATATGTGTCGTAACTGTACCCAATCTCGACACCTGATGACCCCCATAGAGTCGGTAAACGAGTCAAAGCACAGCACTAGCATATAGAGTCTCCATGATGTTTCAAGTCGTAAGGACTAATGGTGTACAACCAAAACCGCGGACTTAATCCACTCGATAAGTGATAACCACTTGGAAAGTCCGGATAGGGTAGTTCGATTATTCATCCTATGAATATCCATTTGCATGCTTCGAACATCTCCATGTTCCCTACCAATGAAACGTGGTACTCCGCATCGCAAATGCTAGTCTCAAACTCGAGCGATCCTTATCCTTATTATCGGACGGCTCAATCGACTAGGAACGGTTTTTAGAATATACAGTGACTATAAGATGTATTTCATGATAGACATCTCCATGTTCTACCACATCTTACATACACTATAGTATATTCAAGGTCTTTATCAAAACAACAATAGTATATCACAATATAACAATATGAAGTAATATAAAGTCATTGCCATAAAAGTGTAAATAATATTAAACAAAAGATTGTTTATACAAAGAGTCATCAAAGCCCATAGCCACACAGTTGGCTCACTGGGCACCCACTCTTACAATCTCCCACTTGCCCTATAGCCAACTAGTCATACTACGTAGACCCATTGCTTCGCGATGTTTGTCAAACAATGGTCCTGGCAAGGGCTTAGTAAGCGGATCAGCGATATTGTCTGCAGAGGCTACTCGTTCGACAATGATGTCTCCTCTTTCCACAATCTCCCGGATTATGTGGTATTTCCTCAGTACGTGTTTGGATCTTTGATGAGACCTTGGTTCCTTTGCTTGAGCAACGGCACCCGTGTTGTCACAGTACACCGGGACTGGACCAACAAATTCAGGAATGACGCCCAACTCTTGGACGAACTTCCTCATCCAAACGGCCTCTTTAGCAGCAGCTGATGCTGCAATGTATTCAGCCTCAGTGGTGGAATCCGCTGTGGTGTCCTGCTTGGAACTCTTCCAAGAGACAGCACCGCCATTGAGCATGAACACAAAACCAGAGGTTGACTTCGAGTCATCCACATCACTTTGGAAGCTAGAGTCGGTATAGCCTTCCAATTTGAGTTCTCGTCCTCCATAAACCATGAACATATTCTTAGTCCTTCGCAAGTACTTAAGAATGTCCTTCACGGCTTTCCAATTCATTTGACCAGGATTAGACTGATATCTGCTCGTGACACTCAGAGCAAATGCTACATCCGGTCTGGTAGATATCATCCCATACATGATACTACCTATAGCTGACGCATATGGTACATGTGTCATATTCTCTATCTCTTCATCAGTCTTGGGACACATAGACTTGGATAGAGAAACTCCATGACACATGGGTAGATGTCCTCTTTTGGACCCATCCATTGAAAACCGTTTCAATATGGTATCGATGTAGGTTGATTGAGTGAGTCCTATCATTCTCTTAGACCTATCTCTATAGATCTGTATCCCAAGAATGTAGGATGCCTCTCCCAAATCCTTCATCGAAAATCTACCTGATAACCATATCTTTGTTGACTGCAACATCCCTACATCATTCCCAATGAGTAGGATGTCATCAACATAAAGTACTAAGAATGTCACCGCATCCTTAACTACTTTCTTGTACACGCAAGGTTCCTCCGGGTTCTTGATGAAACCAAAATCTTTTATTGTTTCATCAAATTTCTGGTTCCAACTTCTTGATGCTTGTTTTAGACCATAAATTGATCTCTGAAGCTTGCATACCTTATGCTCGCTTCCCATGGATGTGTACCCCTCAGGCTGCTTCATATAGATTTCCTCCTTAATGTCTCCATTAAGAAAAGCAGTCTTCACATCCATTTGCCATATCTCATAGTCATACCATGCAGCTATGGCAATTAGGATTCTTATGGACTTGAACATTGCAACTGGTGAAAAGGTTTCGTCATAGTCAACTCCTTGCCTTTGAGTATAACCTTTAGCCACCAATCGCGCCTTGTAGGTCAATACCTTACCATCAGGCCCAAGCTTTCTTTTGTAGATCCATTTACACCCTATCGGAACAATTCCATCGGGAGGATCTACTAAAGACCAAACTTGGTTTGTATGCATCGAATCCAATTCTGACTGCATAGCTTCAAGCCATAAATTCGAATCCGCATCAGAAATTGCTTCCTTGAAGTTTCTTGGATCACATCCAATGTCGGGTTCATCTTGATCCCCTTCAAGAAGAAGACCATATCGAACTGGAGGTCTAGAAGTCCTTTCGGATCTTCTAGGTGCAGGCGTGTCCAGCAATGGTTCCTGAGGTGTAGGATCGTTATTTTGTATTTCGGGTTCTTCTCGAACTTCTTCGAGTTCCATCATCTCGCCTTTCTTATCCAATAAGAATTCCTTCTCCAAGAAGGTGGCATTCCTAGAAACAAACACCTTTGTTTCAGCAGGATAATAGAAATAATATCCGATTGAATTCTTCGGATACCCTACAAAATAACATAAGCTGGATCGACTATCCAACTTATCTCCCACTGTCCGCTTCACGTAAGCAGGACATCCCCAAATCCTCAAGTACGAATACTTAGGAGCTTTGCCATTCCATAACTCGTATGGTGTTTTGTCCACTGCTTTAGTGTGGACGTTGTTTAACAACAATACCGCCGTTTCAAGCGCATAGCCCCAAAACGAAGGTGGAAGCTCAGTGAAGCTCATCATAGATCGAACCATGTCCAACAAAGTTCGATTACGACGCTCCGATACACCATTAAGCTGTGGTGTCATAGGAGGAGTCCACTGAGAGAGAATCCCATTCTCTTTCAGATAGTCCAAAAACTCGGTACTCAAGTATTCTCCACCTCGATCCGATCGAAGTGCTTTAATACTTTTACCTAGCTTGTTTTCTACTTCAGCCTTGAATTCTTTGAACTTTTCAAATGCTTCAGACTTATATTTCATTAAATATAAATACCCATACCTTGAATAATCATCAGTAAAGGTAATGAAGTAGGTGTGGCCATGTTGAGTCCCTACTCTAAATGGACCACAAACATCTGTATGGATCAAATCCAACAGATTCTGACTACGCTCAGGTTTCCCCTTAAAAGGAGATTTAGTCATTTTTCCTTTTAGGCAGGATTCACAAGTAGGTAGAGAATTAATATCAGACATATCAAACATGCCCTCTCCCACTAGCTTGTTCATTCCTTGAGGAAATATGACCTAGCCTAGCATGCCAAAGGTTTGCCGGGTTTTGACTATCGATTTTCCTTTTGTTTGTTGTCGCCGGTTTATCAACATAATTCACTGGAACGTCTTTTAGTTTTAAGTTGTATAGATCGTTTTCAAGTTGTCCATTTCCAATTAAACATTCATTCTTGTAAATATTGCAAATCCCATTCACAAAATTGCAAGAATAACCATCTCTATCAAGCATAGAAATAGAAATAATGTTTTTAATTAAATCTGGCACAAATAAAACATCTCTTAAAAATAATTTAAAACCGTTCTGCAAAGTCAAACAAACATCTCCAATGGCCGTAGCTTCAACTCTGGAACCATTCCCGAGCCTCAGCTGGGTCTCACCCATTCTAAGCCTGCGACTTCTTGTCATCACCTGCAAATCATTGCAAATGTGAGATCCACATCCGGTATCCAATACCCAAGAAGTTGTATTAAGTGACATGTTTATTTCAATATAGAACATACCCTTTGCAGTTCCCAACTGCTCAAGATATTCCTTGCAGTTGCGCTTCCAATGACCCGGCTTCTTGCAGTAATGGCAAACATCCTTGGATTTTCCATTGTTTGAAGCCTTTGTCTTTTGCTTCTTCTCGGGCTCGACTTTCTTGGGTGGGGTAGAACGTTTCTTGCCCTTCATACTTGGCCCCTTCTTCGCAGAAGATGAGGAGCCCACCAAGAAAGCTGGCTTATCCTTCTTAAGTGTGGATTCATATGTAACGAGCATATTGACCATCTCTTCAAGGGTGGCCTCTATCTTGTTCATATTAAAATTTATCACAAATCCATCAAATGAAGAAGGAAGAGACAGAAGCAATAAATCCACATTGAGTTCATGCTCCAACACCAAATCAAGGGTCGCCAACTTTTGTATGAGCCAAATCATTCGTACCCCATGATCACGGACCGAAGTCCCTTCACGCATGCGGCACGTCATCAACTCCTTAACAGTTGCGAACCTTTCAGCCCTCGACTGAGCCCCAAAAAGTTCCTTGAGTTGCGTGTGAATGTCAGCAGCATTCACCGTGTCCTCAAATCGCCTCTGGAGTTCATCAGACATCGAGGCTTGCATATAGCATTTGGTCTTGATGTCATGGTCACACCATGCATCAAGTTTGGCCAATTCCTCCGGACTTATGTCAGCTGGTGCTTCCTTCGGAGGTGCTTTCTCTAACACGTAGAGCATTTTCTCCGAAGTTAAGACAATCTTCAACTTCCGGAACCATTCCGTATAGTTGGCGCCAGTCAACTTGTTTTGTTCGAGGATCGAGAATAATGGATTTCGCGAATTCATTGTATGAAATACTGAAAAGAAAAACAGACATATATCAATGATTGTTTAACAATTTACTAAGACATAAAATAGGCGAATTTAATTTTATGAATCTCACTCCCACTATTTTAACGATTTCACCACCCTCTAGTGAAAACGGGAAACTTTTTCCTTAGTGAGAACATGGAGTCCAATTGACAAACTTATGGTCCCGAATAATATCAGCCAACCATAATTCTCAAAAGGTAGAGCCCAATTGCTTCCAAAGCAACCCCCATGTTTTTACCTCATGTCCAATAAGGGCCCAATAATATGACGCCGTTTAAAGTGACATGTCAAGATGACCCATCAATATTAAGTTGTGATGGACGGTCGCCATGTGGATCCCCCAATAATATGAGCCGATCCCATGGGAGTTCCACCCAACTTACAACATTTGTCGATCCAATGTACAGCTTTCCGACGGACGGGCCCCCCCAATAATATGAGCCGGACCGTATCCGCGGGTAGCGTCACATACATTGACCGTTGATGGAAGGTAGGAACATTTAAACAATATTTAAATTTTCTTTATTTATCTTGATATAAATTTTAAATCATATTTAAAATGAGGGATTTTATTTATAAAAATATTTGTCTCATCATATTTAATTTATTGCATGCATTGCCGGATTCACGCAATTTATGTCTAAACATGCATACAATCATAATATCACATATTATATAGGATGATCGATTCCATTTCTAATTGACTCGTGGTTGCCAATCACGGGTCTTAGTCCAATCCTAGGTAATATGCAGTATGCAAATGCAATCCTTTTACATATGCTTCCAATTTACATTTCTTCAGTCTTCATTGTCTGCTGGGCCCACCATCTTCAAATCTTGATCTCCCACTAAATCTAATGTATTTACAATAAATAACAATGACAAGTAGGGGATACATTTTTAGGGGGTGGGAACGGGCTATAAACCAAGCCCACTTTTATTACATATGACATTCATATCGGGCCATAAACCAGGCCCATTAATAAAACCAACAATAATAAAGACAAAATGTAAATTCCTAACATACACCTACAAAATTGGTCATGGCAATCGATCATCCTTATCCAATAACATTTAATTCAAAATTAATTTATTGGATAACATGCTGTGGCAATTCAAATTTAAACAAGATAAAATCATATTTTATATATAAAATCTCATTTCACATATAAAATCATATTTTATCTCTATATCAAATAAAATCATATTTTATCTATAAAATCCAATTTTACAAATAAAATCATATTTTACTTAATATATCATAAGATCATATCTTATCATCAATTGTACCAAAATAATTGATTTCAAAATTCAAGTTACGGATAAAATATTAAAATTTTCCAAAAATTCAAATTTATCCAAAATCAATTTTAAAATTTACGGACTCGAACAATTCGATCCGAAATCTCGTGAACCAATCAAAAACAATTTTTGACCGGACCAAAAATAAAATTTTAAATATTAAAATTAATTTTTAAATAAAAATATAATTTTTCCCGCGGGCCGCCCGGGACACTCCCGGGCCGGCCCGCACCCGGGGCGCGGGCCGGGGGCAGCCCGGCTGCCCCCTTAGGGCAGCGCCTGGCGCCGCCCCTGGGCGGCGCCGTGCGCTGCCCTGGGCGGCGACGGTCGCCGCCTTGGGCGGCGCCGTGCGCCACCTTTGGGCGGCGCCGTGCGCCGCCCGGGGCAGCAACAATTGCTGCCCCACCGGGCAGCGATCCAATCGCTGCCCGGGTTTTGCCCCGAAAAATTTTTTTTTTTTTTTTTATTTAAAAATATTTATTTTGTTTTCCAAAAACCGAGATTCAAAAATTTTGTACAATCGATTAATTTAATCGTTTGATCTGAGCAACCTGGCTCTGATACCACTGTTGGAAAAAACTGGCGGTCAGATCAATCACGATTGATACCCGGTGCAGCGGAAGTTTAAAAATTTTTATCATGGAACAATTCCATGGTGTGGGTATCAACCATTCAACGATTAAATTATTGTGTGTGTAAAATTCAAATAACAATTATTAAATTTTACCTTCAATCTCGCAACGAGATTACTGGACACCAACAGATTTTATCTGCTCTTGTTGTCTCTCCCTGGAACCGATGAACTCCTTCAATCAGGTCCACGAACAGAGGTTTAATCCCTCTGATAGATTGCACTAGAAAATCTATCAGAAGTTTTCTGCGAAGAGAATAAACGAATCTGATTCGTTATTCCTTACTGCGATTCAAAATCACAGACCGGAAAATCTCGGGCAGAGTATGGGGAGGGTTCGGCCGAAACAATCTTTGAGAGGAACTAGGGTTTTCGATTTTTGCTCTAAAAAATTATGACCTGTTGTGTGTAATTTCTATACTGAAATAACTTATTTATAATGCAGGCCACTAACACCTTAGGGCCCATTAGTCATAAGCTGGGGCCCGACAAGCAAAGCCCGCTCGTTCAGAAATTAATATAATATTCATCGTGACTCCGATTGATGAACTGATTTCACCAATGTGCACAGAAACCATTTCTGCACATTTTAAAGTCAAAATAAATTTTTCTGAATCCGAATTCAGTGGTTTCCAAAAATGTCCATCCCTATGTCATTTTAGGAAATCCTACTCCCTTACTCTTATTTAAGAAGTCCAACTCCTTAGTTCATTAAATTTAACTCTTTAAATTTAACTATCTCAACGGGGATTAAAACTCCATTACACTGTGTGACCCTCAATGGTTCAGGGATACAGCTAGCCGTGGGCTCACAACTCCTTGTGACTCGGAACAACACTTTCCGACTTGCCCAACGAATCATGGTAAAGCGCCTAGCAACATCGCCCCATGATTCCCTAGGTATCACTGATAGTGCCTACAAGAACCAGTAGATTTTGGTTAGCGTACAGTACGGTCCCTTCATCCATATATCCCGATCGAATCAACAACCATTGGTATATCGAGAGTCGCTCAAGATTCGATAACTATGCAATACATCTTGAAGATCAAATTAGTGACATCGCATGTGCTACTAAGAAACCATTTCTTAAATCACATCAATTACTCTGGCCAGAGATTTATCACACTAATATCTCCTCAGATCGCATAGGATATCCACACTCGCAAGTATGTGGTGAATCCTTGACAACAATGCATTGACTCCTATATGTGTCGTAACTGTACCCAATCTCGACACCTGATGACCCCCATAGAGTCGGTAAACGAGTCAAAGCACAGCACTAGCATATAGAGTCTCCATGATGTTTCAAGTCGTAAGGACTAATGGTGTACAACCAAAACCGCGGACTTAATCCACTCGATAAGTGATAACCACTTGGAAAGTCCGGATAGGGTAGTTCGATTATTCATCCTATGAATATCCATTTGCATGCTTCGAACATCTCCATGTTCCCTACCAATGAAACGTGGTACTCCGCATCGCAAATGCTAGTCTCAAACTCGAGCGATCCTTATCCTTATTATCGGACGGCTCAATCGACTAGGAACGGTTTTTAGAATATACAGTGACTATAAGATGTATTTCATGATAGACATCTCCATGTTCTACCACATCTTACATACACTATAGTATATTCAAGGTCTTTATCAAAACAACAATAGTATATCACAATATAACAATATGAAGTAATATAAAGTCATTGCCATAAAAGTGTAAATAATATTAAACAAAAGATTGTTTATACAAAGAGTCATCAAAGCCCATAGCCACACAGTTGGCTCACTGGGCACCCACTCTTACAATCTCCCACTTGCCCTATAGCCAACTAGTCATACTACGTAGACCCATTGCTTCGCGATGTTTGTCAAACAATGGTCCTGGCAAGGGCTTAGTAAGCGGATCAGCGATATTGTCTGCAGAGGCTACTCGTTCGACAATGATGTCTCCTCTTTCCACAATCTCCCGGATTATGTGGTATTTCCTCAGTACGTGTTTGGATCTTTGATGAGACCTTGGTTCCTTTGCTTGAGCAACGGCACCCGTGTTGTCACAGTACACCGGGACTGGACCAACAAATTCAGGAATGACGCCCAACTCTTGGACGAACTTCCTCATCCAAACGGCCTCTTTAGCAGCAGCTGATGCTGCAATGTATTCAGCCTCAGTGGTGGAATCCGCTGTGGTGTCCTGCTTGGAACTCTTCCAAGAGACAGCACCGCCATTGAGCATGAACACAAAACCAGAGGTTGACTTCGAGTCATCCACATCACTTTGGAAGCTAGAGTCGGTATAGCCTTCCAATTTGAGTTCTCATCCTCCATAAACCATGAACATATTCTTAGTCCTTCGCAAGTACTTAAGAATGTCCTTCACGGCTTTCCAATTCATTTGACCAGGATTAGACTGATATCTGCTCGTGACACTCAGAGCAAATGCTACATCCGGTCTGGTAGATATCATCCCATACATGATACTACCTATAGCTGACGCATATGGTACATGTGTCATATTCTCTATCTCTTCATCAGTCTTGGGACACATAGACTTGGATAGAGAAACTCCATGACACATGGGTAGATGTCCTCTTTTGGACCCATCCATTGAAAACCGTTTCAATATGGTATCGATGTAGGTTGATTGAGTGAGTCCTATCATTCTCTTAGACCTATCTCTATAGATCTGTATCCCAAGAATGTAGGATGCCTCCCAAATCCTTCATCGAAAATCTACCTGATAACCATATCTTTGTTGACTGCAACATCCCTACATCATTCCCAATGAGTAGGATGTCATCAACATAAAGTACTAAGAATGTCACCGCATCCTTAACTACTTTCTTGTACACGCAAGGTTCCTCCGGGTTCTTGATGAAACCAAAATCTTTTATTGTTTCATCAAATTTCTGGTTCCAACTTCTTGATGCTTGTTTTAGACCATAAATTGATCTCTGAAGCTTGCATACCTTATGCTCGCTTCCCATGGATGTGTACCCCTCAGGCTGCTTCATATAGATTTCCTCCTTAATGTCTCCATTAAGAAAAGCAGTCTTCAAATCCATTTGCCATATCTCATAGTCATACCATGCAGCTATGGCAATTAGGATTCTTATGGACTTGAACATTGCAACTGGTGAAAAGGTTTCGTCATAGTCAACTCCTTGCCTTTGAGTATAACCTTTAGCCACCAATCGCGCCTTGTAGGTCAATACCTTACCATCAGGCCCAAGCTTTCTTTTGTAGATCCATTTACACCCTATCGGAACAATTCCATCGGGAGGATCTACTAAAGACCAAACTTGGTTTGTATGCATCGAATCCAATTCTGACTGCATAGCTTCAAGCCATAAATTCGAATCCGCATCAGAAATTGCTTCCTTGAAGTTTCTTGGATCACATCCAATGTCGGGTTCATCTTGATCCCCTTCAAGAAGAAGACCATATCGAACTGGAGGTCTAGAAGTCCTTTCGGATCTTCTAGGTGCAGGCGTGTCCAGCAATGGTTCCTGAGGTGTAGGATCGTTATTTTGTATTTCGGGTTCTTCTCGAACTTCTTCGAGTTCCATCATCTCGCCTTTCTTATCCAATAAGAATTCCTTCTCCAAGAAGGTGGCATTCCTAGAAACAAACACCTTTGTTTCAGCAGGATAATAGAAATAATATCCGATTGAATTCTTCGGATACCCTACAAAATAACATAAGCTGGATCGACTATCCAACTTATCTCCCACTGTCCGCTTCACGTAAGCAGGACATCCCCAAATCCTCAAGTACGAATACTTAGGAGCTTTGCCATTCCATAACTCGTATGGTGTTTTGTCCACTGCTTTAGTGTGGACGTTGTTTAACAACAATACCGCCGTTTCAAGCGCATAGCCCCAAAACGAAGGTGGAAGCTCAGTGAAGCTCATCATAGATCGAACCATGTCCAACAAAGTTCGATTACGACGCTCCGATACACCATTAAGCTGTGGTGTCATAGGAGGAGTCCACTGAGAGAGAATCCCATTCTCTTTCAGATAGTCCAAAAACTCGGTACTCAAGTATTCTCCACCTCGATCCGATCGAAGTGCTTTAATACTTTTACCTAGCTTGTTTTCTACTTCAGCCTTGAATTCTTTGAACTTTTCAAATGCTTCAGACTTATATTTCATTAAATATAAATACCCATACCTTGAATAATCATCAGTAAAGGTAATGAAGTAGGTGTGGCCATGTTGAGTCCCTACTCTAAATGGACCACAAACATCTGTATGGATCAAATCCAACAGATTCTGACTACGCTCAGGTTTCCCCTTAAAAGGAGATTTAGTCATTTTTCCTTTTAGGCAGGATTCACAAGTAGGTAGAGAATTAATATCAGACATATCAAACATGCCCTCTCCCACTAGCTTGTTCATCCTCCTTGAGGAAATATGACCTAGCCTAGCATGCCAAAGGTTTGCCGGGTTTTGACTATCGATTTTCCTTTTGTTTGTTGTCGCCGGTTTATCAACATAATTCACTGGAACGTCTTTTAGTTTTAAGTTGTATAGATCGTTTTCAAGTTGTCCATTTCCAATTAAACATTCATTCTTGTAAATATTGCAAATCCCATTCACAAAATTGCAAGAATAACCATCTCTATCAAGCATAGAAATAGAAATAATGTTTTTAATTAAATCTGGCACAAATAAAACATCTCTTAAAAATAATTTAAAACCGTTCTGCAAAGTCAAACAAACATCTCCAATGGCCGTAGTTTCAACTCTGGAACCATTCCCGAGCCTCAGCTGGGTCTCACCCATTCTAAGCCTGCGACTTCTTGTCATCACCTGCAAATCATTGCAAATGTGAGATCCACATCCGGTATCCAATACCCAAGAAGTTGTATTAAGTGACATGTTTATTTCAATATAGAACATACCCTTTGCAGTTCCCAACTGCTCAAGATATTCCTTGCAGTTGCGCTTCCAATGACCCGGCTTCTTGCAGTAATGGCAAACATCCTTGGATTTTCCATTGTTTGAAGCCTTTGTCTTTTGCTTCTTCTCGGGCTCGACTTTCTTGGGTGGGGTAGAACGTTTCTTGCCCTTCATACTTGGCCCCTTCTTCGCAGAAGATGAGGAGCCCACCAAGAAAGCTGGCTTATCCTTCTTAAGTGTGGATTCATATGTAACGAGCATATTGACCATCTCTTCAAGGGTGGCCTCTATCTTGTTCATATTAAAATTTATCACAAATCCATCAAATGAAGAAGGAAGAGACAGAAGCAATAAATCCACATTGAGTTCATGCTCCAACACCAAATCAAGGGTCGCCAACTTTTGTATGAGCCAAATCATTCGTACCCCATGATCACGGACCGAAGTCCCTTCACGCATGCGGCACGTCATCAACTCCTTAACAGTTGCGAACCTTTCAGCCCTCGACTGAGCCCCAAAAAGTTCCTTGAGTTGCGTGTGAATGTCAGCAGCATTCACCGTGTCCTCAAATCGCCTCTGGAGTTCATCAGACATCGAGGCTTGCATATAGCATTTGGTCTTGATGTCATGGTCACACCATGCATCAAGTTTGGCCAATTCCTCCGGACTTATGTCAGCTGGTGCTTCCTTCGGAGGTGCTTTCTCTAACACGTAGAGCATTTTCTCCGAAGTTAAGACAATCTTCAACTTCCGGAACCATTCCGTATAGTTGGCGCCAGTCAACTTGTTTTGTTCGAGGATCGAGAATAATGGATTTCGCGAATTCATTGTATGAAATACTGAAAAGAAAAACAGACATATATCAATGATTGTTTAACAATTTACTAAGACATAAAATAGGCGAATTTAATTTTATGAATCTCACTCCCACTATTTTAACGATTTCACCACCCTCTAGTGAAAACGGGAAACTTTTTCCTTAGTGAGAACATGGAGTCCAATTGACAAACTTATGGTCCCGAATAATATCAGCCAACCATAATTCTCAAAAGGTAGAGCCCAATTGCTTCCAAAGCAACCCCCATGTTTTTACCTCATGTCCAATAAGGGCCCAATAATATGACGCCGTTTAAAGTGACATGTCAAGATGACCCATCAATATTAAGTTGTGATGGACGGTCGCCATGTGGATCCCCCAATAATATGAGCCGATCCCATGGGAGTTCCACCCAACTTACAACATTTGTCGATCCAATGTACAGCTTTCCGACGGACGGGCCCCCCCAATAATATGAGCCGGACCGTATCCGGGTAGCGTCACATACATTGACCGTTGATGGAAGGTAGGAACATTTAAACAATATTTAAATTTCCTTTATTTATCTTGATATAAATTTTAAATCATATTTAAAATGAGGGATTTTATTTATAAAAATATTTGTCTCATCATATTTAATTTATTGCATGCATTGCCGGATTCACGCAATTTATGTCTAAACATGCATACAATCATAATATCACATATTATATAGGATGATCGATTCCATTTCTAATTGACCCGTGGTTGCCAATCACGGGTCTTAGTCCAATCCTAGGTAATATGCAGTATGCAAATGCAATCCTATTACATATGCTTCCAATTTACATTTCTTCAGTCTTCATTGTCTGCTGGGCCCACCATCTTCAAATCTTGATCTCCCACTAAATCTAATGTATTTACAATAAATAACAATGACAAGTAGGGGATACATTTTTAGGGGGTGGGAACGGGCTATAAACCAAGCCCACTTTTATTACATATGACATTCATATCGGGCCATAAACCAGGCCCATTAATAAAACCAACAATAATAAAGACAAAATGTAAATTCCTAACATACACCTACAAAATTGGTCATGGCAATCGATCATCCTTATCCAATAACATTTAATTCAAAATTAATTTATTGGATAACATGCTGTGGCAATTCAAATTTAAACAAGATAAAATCATATTTTATATATAAAATCTCATTTCACATATAAAATCATATTTTATCTCTATATCAAATAAAATCATATTTTATCTATAAAATCCAATTTTACAAATAAAATCATATTTTACTTAATATATCATAAGATCATATCTTATCATCAATTGTACCAAAATAATTGATTTCAAAATTCAATTTACGGATAAAATATTAAAATTTTCCAAAAATTCAAATTTATCCAAAATCAATTTTAAAATTTACGGACTCGAACAATTCGATCCGAAATCTCGTGAACCAATCAAAAACAATTTTTGACCGGACCAAAAATAAAATTTTAAATATTAAAATTAATTTTTAAATAAAAATATAATTTTTCCCGCGGGCCGCCCGGGACACTCCCGGGCCGGCCCGCACCCGGGGCGCGGGCTGGGGCAGCCCGGCTGCCCCCTTAGGGCAGCGCCTGGCGCCGCCCCTGGGCGGCGCCGTGCGCTGCCCTGGGCGGCGCCGAGTGCGGCGCCGAGCGCCGCCCCTGGGCAGCGCCGAGCGCTGCCCTGCGCAGCGCCCAGCACTGCGCTGGGCGGCGCCGTGCGCCGCCCTGGGCGGCGACGGTCGCCGCCTTGGGCGGCGCCGTGCGCCCCCTTTGGGCGGCGCCGTGCGCCGCCCGGGGCAGCAACAATTGCTGCCCCACCGGGCAGCGATCCAATCGCTGCCCGGGTTTTGCCCCGACAAATTTTTTTTTTTTTTTTTTTATTTAAAAATATTTATTTTGTTTTCCAAAAACCGAGATTCAAAAATTTTGTACAATCGATTAATTTAATCGTTTGATCTGAGCAACCTGGCTCTGATACCACTGTTGGAAAAAACTGGCGGTCAGATCAATCACGATTGATACCCGGTGCAGCGGAAGTTTAAAATTTTTATCATGGAACAATTCCATGGTGTGGGTATCAACCATTCAACGATTAAATTATTGTGTGTGTAAAATTCAAATAACAATTATTAAATTTTACCTTCAATCTCGCAACGAGATTACTGGACACCAACAGATTTTATCTGCTCTTGTTGTCTCTCCCTGGAACCGATGAACTCCTTCAATCAGGTCCACGAACAGAGGTTTAATCCCTCTGATAGATTGCACTAGAAAATCTATCAGAAGTTTTCTGCGAAGAGAATAAACGAATCTGATTCGTTATTCCTTACTGCGATTCAAAATCACAGACGGGAAAATCTCGGGCAGAGTATGGGGAGGGTTCGGCCGAAACAATCTTTGAGAGGAACTAGGGTTTTCGATTTTTGCTCTCAAAAATTATGACCTGTTGTGTGTAATTTCTGTACTGAAATAACTTATTTATAATGCAGGCCACTAACACCTTAGGGCCCATTAGTCATAAGCTGGGGCCCGACAAGCAAAGCCCGCTCGTTCAGAAATTAATATAAAATTCATCGTGACTCCGATTGATGAACTGATTTCACCAATGTGCACAGAAACCATTTCTGCACATTTTAAAGTCAAAATAAATTTTCCTGAATCCGAATTCAGTGGTTTCCAAAAATGTCCATCCCTATGTCATTTTAGGAAATCCTACTCCCTTACTCTTATTTAAGAAGTCCAACTCCTTAGTTCATTAAATTTAACTCTTTAAATTTAACTATCTCAACGGGGATTAAAACTCCATTACACTGTGTGACCCTCAATGGTTCAGGGATACAGCTAGCCGTGGTCTCACAACTCCTTGTGACTCGGAACAACACTTTCCGACTTGCCCAACGAATCATGGTAAAGCGCCTAGCAACATCGCCCCATGATTCCCTAGGTATCACTGATAGTGCCTACAAGAACCAGTAGATTTTGGTTAGCGTACAGTACGGTCCCTTCATCCATATATCCCGATCGAATCAACAACCATTGGTATATCGAGAGTCGCTCAAGATTCGATAACTATGCAATACATCTTGAAGATCAAATTAGTGACATCGCATGTGCTACTAAGAAACCATTTCTTAAATCACATCAATTACTCTGGCCAGAGATTTATCACACTAATATCTCCTCAGATCGCATAGGATATCCACACTCGCAAGTATGTGGTGAATCCTTGACAACAATGCATTGACTCCTATATGTGTCGTAACTGTACCCAATCTCGACACCTGATGACCCCCATAGAGTCGGTAAACGAGTCAAAGCACAGCACTAGCATATAGAGTCTCCATGATGTTTCAAGTCGTAAGGACTAATGGTGTACAACCAAAACCGCGGACTTAATCCACTCGATAAGTGATAACCACTTGGAAAGTCCGGATAGGGTAGTTCGATTATTCATCCTATGAATATCCATTTGCATGCTTCGAACATCTCCATGTTCCCTACCAATGAAACGTGGTACTCCGCATCGCAAATGCTAGTCTCAAACTCGAGCGATCCTTATCCTTATTATCGGACGGCTCAATCGACTAGGAACGGTTTTTAGAATATACAGTGACTATAAGATGTATTTCATGATAGACATCTCCATGTTCTACCACATCTTACATACACTATAGTATATTCAAGGTCTTTATCAAAACAACAATAGTATATCACAATATAACAATATGAAGTAATATAAAGTCATTGCCATAAAAGTGTAAATAATATTAAACAAAAGATTGTTTATACAAAGAGTCATCAAAGCCCATAGCCACACAGTTGGCTCACTGGGCACCCACTCTTACATGCACAAATATAACTTCAACTCCTTTTTCATTCACAATTTCACATTCTTTCTTCCTTCATTTCATTTCTCAACTTTTTCACAACTCTCTCACAAATTTTTTTCTTTCTTTCACAACTTTTTCAACCACATTTTTCAACTCTTTTTTCTACTACCTTTTTTTTTTTTCATCTTTTCAATTCATCCACCACACCAATCCTTTTTTTCACAAATAAAGCTAGGAGCATACAACATTTTAGCATTCAAATTACTTCCTTAAAGGTAGGAAATAGTGTTTAGGCTAATCAGGTAGTTAATGTAGGACCTTGAAATAATTACGAATGGGGGTTTATTCACACGTTTACACACATGCCATTCGATTTTCAATAAAGCTCAAACAAGGTACTAGGGATAAAATAGTAATAGGTAGCTTGAAAGGCTCAAACGAATTCAGAAAAATCGCCTAAATCATTCCTAATCTCAGTTTTGCCCGTATTTCGCCTCGAAGAGTGTTCGAACTAGTTCTAGACAAGTCTCAATCCACAATTAAATCATACAATTTCAATCAGTGCAGAAAAAGAATAATCATCAGCAGTTAAAGATGATTTTCACAACAAATTCAGAATTTTGTACCTCAATGTACTAATATACAAGTGTAGCTCAAATGGGCAACTAAGGATAAATTCAATGAAAATTAGGCCCAAAAAATTTCAAACAATGCCTCAATCATATCTATGTCTGTATGTCTCAAAAATCAGATTCAAGTATTAATCACAGAGTATATAGGAAATTGTTCATCTAATTGGTTCCATATTTTCAAAAATATTTGTCAGATAGGTGGACAATCATGGATTTCAGTTATAGCACAAAAATATTTTTCATCAGCCATGCATCCATTTCTTTCTCAACTCAATTCAACTCAACTCAACAAAAACAACAATAAAAAATTTTATCTATAAAGCACACAATAAAATTCAACTACTCAAATATCAACCAAACAACTAAATCAAATATTGAGTTCAAATATTGATTCACCCCCCCCCCCAAACTTAATGTAATCATTGTCCCTAATGATTAAAAATCAAGAAAAAGAACAAGGGACTCATACCTTCAACACCGAGCATCAGGACTCGGCGTCATCATCATCATCTCCATGGAACGAAGGTGCAGCAGTAGTATCATCAGAAGACCACTGCGGAGGAGCTGGATAAGGCACAACAGTGGGCGGATAATTCTGGGCAAGAGCGGCAGTGAAGTCATCCATGTATTTCATATGTGCTCGCATCATCTTCCACTGCTTCTTCATCTGAGTAAGCACGGCCGTTGAATCATCACAAGTAGAATACACAGTGGCCGGATGCGTCGGTAGTGATATGGGTCCTTCCAAATGGGAAGGTGTTGGCTCAAAGTGTGGTAGTGGTTCCGAGGGTTGCGGTGGTTCAGCTGCCTGTTCAGAAGTACTGGCTGCTTTCTTCTTCTTGTCTCGTCTCAATGCACCAGTAATTCTTATAGGACCTCGAATTGGAAGAATCTGCTCTGTATCATCCCACACAACACCAGCTAACCGGCAAAGTTGAGTAATCAAAGACGAGTGGGGTAAACTGATAGTCGAGGAACTCCTAACTGCAGCAATAATAGACTCCTGAATTACTCTCTCAGCATCAACGGATTTCCCTATCACAATGCAGTACACCAGTCCAGCTCTAACCTTAGTCACATCGGATGTATGCCCAGATGGCAACATCCTGGCAGCCACAAACTCATGCCAATTATTTGCTTCTCGTCGAAGAAATATGGATGGAAATGTAACAACTTCATCCTTCGCATTCTTCTTCCATTCCGCCCCATCCTCACACAAGGTCTGAAGTACAATGTTATCTGGATATGACTGATTCTTAAATACCTCATACTCATCATCTGCAATGTCCAAATCCGGCATTTCATAGAGACGGTTAATTGTACTCTTATCAAAAGGCACCAATCTCCCTCGAACTCGAACTTTCAGATTCACGTCTTTGACCATCAAATTTGCATAAAACTCATGAATCAATGATATAACAGCATCTGGTGGACTCCTCAAAAATGTCTCCCAACCTCTTCTCTTAGATTCAATTAACGCCGGCGCACTATGCTCTCTCAAACTCATTCCTCCTTCTTTGTGCATCCCTCGCTCCATTACATCAAAACAATACTCCTCTGCTGTGGCATTCCAAAATCTGTGTCTATCATATGAAGCAGCAGAGGACGAAGAAATTGCTCCTTTCCCTTTGGTTTTCGGTGGCATTGTAACTCAATAATTCAACTCAATTCAAATCAAATGCCTCAAACAATGCAATAAACTCCCAACAATTCCAGCAACCACGTTCAAATATAACCCAAGCAATTCAACAAACACTTGGTAGGCACGAATAAAATGATATAGAATTTCACTGCATCAAACGTACTCCACTCCACAGCTCAGACAACCCAATAGCCTCAAATCACAACATTTATCAAGAATCAAATATAAGAGATAAAATTTCAGCTTTTGTACCGTTCACGAATACATTTTCCAAATTCTTCAATTTCCCCTTTCTCGACAAGCTGAGATGGAGCAAGACCAATTCTGAGAATCTCTGCCTTGTAATTAAGATCACAATCCTTGAGATGATGATATTTTGTTGAGTGGAAGATTTATGATGATCGTGCTAGTGCATGAGAATTAAAGATGGACTCGAACGAGGGATCGTGATTTAAGTCTGGGAGGAGTAGACTCTGGAGTGGGCCTTTAAACTCCTGAAGTAAGGCGTGCGCGATAGCGCTGTTCAATCGCGCGTTAGCGCTTGATGTTGCGGTGTAAAGTAGCGCGATAGCGCTTATGTGGTGGTAAAGTAGCGCGATAGCGCTATTGGTGAGCGCGATAGCGCCTGAATTGGAGGGTGTAGGAGCGCGTTAGCGCATAAGATAGCGCTGTTGGTGAGCGCGGTTAGAGTGCGCGATAGCGCATGCTTCTTGCGCTGGTATAGAGGGCGATAGCGCATGGTGAGGCGCTATTCAGTAGTGCGATGGCGCAAGGCGTAGCGCTGTTCGTGTAGCTTCAGTGCGTAGAGTGGAGGCGGGCGCGCATAAGCCTCTGATTTCAACTCCCAAATCTTGAGCGGATGCCTCCAATCTTGGGCGAGCGCCCATAATGCGCTGCAAGAAGACCAAAATCCTGAAAAATAATTCAACAATTTTAAAATTAGGCCTCCAAAATTATCAACAATAATTTAAAAATCATAAAATTAACTAATGAGCAAAAAATAAAAATAAAAAATTAAAGCAGAAATTTAAATAAATAAAAAAATTAAAATAAATAAAAAATAAAACAAAAATTTTGGGTTGCCTCCCAAAAAGCACTTGGTTTAGAGTCGTCAGCCCGACTCTCAAAGTATTAAGTCTTCCCTTTCTCTTTCACGCGCCAAATAAATTCCACGATCCTCCTTTTAAATTTTGCTTTTTTCGTGGCCTTCTTTGGTGGTTTTGGCGCTCTCTTATTCGATGAATCAACCGCAATGTCGGCTTTTGAACGACCCTCCAACTTCATAACCGGTTCAATTAAGCATAATTGTTCGATGGATGGATTAGGTGCTTTCGTAAATAAGTTGAAGATTACTCGTTCGCACTCCACACCCATTGACAACTCCCCTTTCATCACTTCAATTTTTGCATCCGCCGTGGCCAAGAATGGTCTCCCAAAAATGAGTGGAGCACCATGTTCTGCTTCTATATCCAATACCACAAAATCCGCTGGGAAGATGAATTTATCCACCTTGACTAGAACATCTTCAACAATTCCTAGTGGATATTTAATGCTCCGATCCGCCAATTGCAATGAAATCTTAGTCGATTTCATGTCTCCCAACTCCAAGGCCCTGTAAATAGATAATGGCATTAAATTAATACTGGCCCCTAAATCACAAAGTGCATTATTAAAATGAGAACCACCAATAGAACAAGGAATAGTAAAACTCCCTGGATCCTTAAGTTTCTGTGGCATCTTCTTTTGTAGCACTGCACTGCACTCTTCCGTCAGATTGACCACCTCGTTCTCTAGCAGCTTTTTCTTTTTGGACATCATCTCCTTGATGAACTTTGCATAATTTGGCATTTGCTCCAAAGCTTCAGCAAAGGGGATGTTGATGTGAATTTTCTTGAAAATCTCCAAGAATTTGGAGAACTGCTCGTCCAATGCTTTCTTCTTGAACTTTTGCGGGTAGGGAAGTGAAGGCTTATACATCGGTTTTGGCTCCTTCTCCTCAACTTTTTCCTCAATTTTCTTCTCTTCAACAGCAGGTTCTTGAATTCCAACTTCTTTTCCACTTCTCAACTCTATGGAATTGCACTGCTCCTTGGGATTTACCTCAGTATTGCTAGGGAACTGGCCGCGGTTGTTTTCTTTCAGTGCGTTCGCCAACTGCCCTATGCTGATTTCCATGGATTGCAACACAGCACCCATGTTGGCCATGTGCGTCTCCAAACTGTCAAGTCGAGACTCAGTTCTCGCCATCCTCTTACCTGATTCCTGCACAAAAGTACTAACCACATCCTCCAACGACTGCTTACCCTCATCCTTGTTTGTATTGAATCCCGAAGGATTCAGCACATTTTTATTGTTAGCATACAAAAAATTTTCATGATTACGCAAGCTAGGATGATAAGTATTTGGGACAGGGTTACCTCTATAGCCTCCATATCCTCGGTAGCCATTTGGATTTATATAATTGACTTGCTCTATGGCCGGTAATCCTTCAACTCCAGTTGAATCTGCAACATTAATTTTATTCAAAGAAGCTACCTGTGTAGTCAGTGCAGATAATTGAGCAGTGATGGACGTGAGAGGATCCACTGCATACACTCCAGCTAGCTTCTTGACTCCCACACGCTCAGATGGCCATTGGAAAATATTGACCGTCATCTCCTCCAACATATCATAAGCCTGAACATGATCCTTCGCAAATATAGTACCTCCAGCCGCTGAGTCCACATTCATTCTCGTAGGCGCATTCAGTCTGTTGTAAAACCACTCAATCTGTTCCCAATCTGCAAAATTGTGGTTAGGACAATGTCTTAATAATTCTTTATACCTTTCCCACGCCTCGTAAAGCTGTTCAGAGTCCATCTGCCTGAAAGTACTGATCTCAATCTTCAGTTGGGTGGTTTTGGCAGGTGGAAAATATTTCGCAAGAAATTTTTCTGCCATCCCCTCCCAAGTAGTGATGCTTCCAAGTGGCAATGATTGCAACCAACTTCTGGCTTGATCCCTGAGAGAAAACGGAAACAAGCGTAAGCGTATAGTATCCTCAGACACACCATTAATTTTTACCGTATCGGTTATCTCCAAAAAGGTGCGTAGGTGTAGATAAGGATAGGCAGTGGCGCTCCCATTAAATTGGTTCTGTTGAACCATGTTGATCAATGCAGGCTTCAGCTCAAAATTGTTTGCATTGATAGTTCCTCGAGCGATTCCAGAATAGTGAGCCTGGATCGTCGGTCTGAAGTGATCTCTAATAGGCACTAGGGAAGCTTGGTTTGCTTCTTGTTCAGCCATTCTTTCAAGTTCTTCTCTTCTAGCTCGTCTTAAAGCACGTGCAGTACGCTCGATCTCCGGATCAAACAGTAGAGAATTAGCACTTTGAGATCGTTGCATAGACTGCAATTAAAAGATAAGAAAAAATTAATTAGTAACTTAAAATAAAAAAAAACTCTAAATTAAAATCTAGACTAATTGGTAACAAGACTAAAAAATAATCAAAATTACTCCCCGGCAACGGCGCCAAAAACTTGTTGTGAAAATTCCTCGCAAGCGTACGAGTGTCAAGTTTTAATATAGTGATAAAATCAAGTATCGATCCCTCAGGGAGTAAAATGAAAATATTTAGTACTTGTAATTAGAATAGTCCAAACTTTATCTAGAAAATCAATAATCAAGAATTTTGCAATAAAAATAAATAATTAAGAGATTTAAAAGCACGCACACAACTTTCAGATTAAAAATCAATCAGAGAAAAATGGTCTAGAGATATAGATTTCACCTGGTTTCAACAAAAATCAATCCTAATTAATTAATCTTCATGAATTTCAAAGAATTAATAGCCAAGAACACTTACGTGTATTATTCCCTCTCACGAGTGCTGAATAAAATATATCAATTACAATTAAATTCCAATATCCCTATTAAGAATTTACTTGCAGTGATCAATTCAAAACAATGTTCTCTTTAAAAGCTATGTTAAAATTATAAGCTCTCCCGAGTCAGATAAACAATTAACAGTGTATTTTCCAATGGTCCTATTCAAAATCTCCTCTCCTGAGTACCAGATTTCAAATAAATATTACAAATCAATTATTGATCAGATAATTGAAAAGACAATCAATTCTAGAAAAAACAATTAATCTAGAAGAAATTCAATTCAATAAAATCAAGAATTCAAGAAAGTGTCTACACCAGGTTCCATCCGACCTCTAGACTCTAAAAATTTAGTTCATAATAAAATTTTGAATAAAACAATAATTCATAAATTCAAACATATTCAGAATAAAATAAAAAATAAGAAACAAATCCGTCGTCGACGCCGTGTCCGGTCGATCAAACTCCGTCTTCGTTCTTCACGATGAAGCTCCAGAAAATCCCAGAAAAAAATGTCACGATCAACTCTCTGATATTCTAATGTGTACGTGTGTGGCGGCTCTCTTTCTCAGATTCTAATGTATTCCTTTTATATCGCATCTCAAAAGCCCACTCAAAAGCCCTCAAAATATAGAAGTTTCCTTCCGATAAAATATTTCCATGTTCAGAATTTAGCGACAAGCGCCCGCTCCAAAAATCACGCGCGCGCGTATAACTCTTTGTCGAGGTTTCTCAATCTTCTCCTCTGAAGCGCGATAGCGCTGGCTTTCTTTCCCATTAGCGCTTAAAGAAGTGCTAATCATTTAAGGCCCAATAGTTGAAGCCCATCACTATTCCTCTTCATTCCTCTTCTTCTTAGTCTGTACGTTTCTTTTCTTTTTTTCTTTTATTATTTTCTTTTCTCCACAATATTCCATAATTCACAAAATCTCAAGAATTTCCTACAATCACAAAAATAACAAAATACCCACATAAATCTGCTCGAAACAAGCAATTAACAATTAAAAGCATATATAAATTAAGTGTATAAAATACACTTATCAGTCAAGTCGCTACAACAACACACCTACACACCCATTCGGGGTGGATGTCGCACGACTCAAACCCATAGAATTCAGAGCAACTATAAGAAGTATTCTAGTACTTGGAAAAACTTCAAATCCAAGACCACTTCAATATAGCTCCCTAAATTGTCTAACTTCAAAACAAATCGAATATTCGGCTCAATATGAATGCAAGAGTAAATAAAATAATCAGTCAAGTTTAAACTAGCAAATAACATGCAGTATGTGATTTTCGGGGCTCGAGAATCAATCGAACTCGAGTATTCAACCTCATTCAATTCAATGTCGTCTTTTACTTTCAAATTTGTCGAGGATTCTAATCTGAAAATAACAACGAATTCAAATAAATAATCAATCGAATCACAACAAATCGAAACAAAGAAACTCAATCAATATACCGTCTTCAATTCTCAATTCGATTCAACTCCCAAGTTCGATCCAAACCCGAAACTCCAATCCAAATCTGAAAATGAAGAATATATGGATTCAATATCAATCTACCAATTCTATCAAACCCGGAAATCAAATCAAAACAACACAACCGATAATCCAAACTCGATTTCGACGGCATAACGACTATAAATGGTCAAACCAAAAATCAACAACATCATCTGTAGTAACCCGAACCCTAATTGAGTAATTAAAGGATTAATGCTAATTAAATAAATTGGGGATTGGACGGATTGGAAGCTCCGAAGGGACGATCGGAAGCTCCGATCGGGATCGGAAGCTCCGATGAGGATCGGAGGCACCGATGATATTACGTCATCCATGACGTGTGGCTGAATCGGAAGCTCCGATCAGGACCGGAGGCTCCGATCACCCCTATCTGGAGTCAACAAGTGATATTTTGACACGTGGCAGATCAGGATCTTCGGAAGCTCCGATGGCAGGATCGGACGTTCCGATCGAAGTTCGGACGTTCCGATCGAGGATCGGAGGCTCCGATCGTTGTCTATAAATAGAAGGCCGAGATTTCATTTCTCCTTGCCAATTCCGGATTTCCTCTCTATTTCTAGTCATATTCGAGCTGTTCTAGTCTTCTTAGGCTTGGTCCGGAGGTCGGAGAGGCGTTCGATAGTCGTAGCGGAGTTGTGCCCAAGTTCTGGAGGCATCGACATCAAAGGGCTAACGACGGACGAAGGTATAGCTTTTGCTTCCTATAAATATTTAGGAGTATGCAATAGCTTAGTTAAGGCTTTTAGAGCACTGTAATGATAGTGGTATCATTTCGCTGTGTAGGCGGACTTTAGGCTTGGACTTAGAGCTGGTAGTGCCTACCTGGTATTTGAGGTACGAAAGTACTGTTCGAGATATCCTGACTGAGTATGCATGTATTATGTGACCGCATGATTTATATGTCATGATATTATGCTGCATTCATTTGCATCTTGCTGTATCTCCTTCGAGATGTCTGTTAGTAGGGTTGTACCCTATCCTGTTAGTGGATGGACTTCCATCGATTTGGGTCCGGTGTTTCCACGGTTATCTCGGTATGGGAGCCACCTCCTGAAGCGACGGCACAGCGTGCTACATACCAGGGCCCGGTCTGTCTCTGTTATCTGATCCTTGACCTCGAGTCTATAGGGAGTTCACTTTGCATGCATGTATACTCATACTCTCGCACTGAGCGTTTTATGCTCACGTCTCGTACTCTGTATTTTCTGGACACCCTATTCCATGGGGCAGGTTTGCGATTGGACGAGGAGGGTGGATCCAGGAGAGGCTAGTCAGTGGTTGGCCGGCTGGAGCTTCGCTTAGGTTTTATTACTGTTGTTTGGGTTTATACAGCTATTCGATTTGGTTGTATATTATTGGATAATTACAGATTCCTTTACTTGGGATTGTATATTGTTATTGGTTTCCGCAGTTTTATTCTGATATCTGTTTTATTAAGTTAATTGCATGCCTAAGTTCTGTTTAGTAGGTGATCCGGGTAAGGGTCACTACATCATCAAACAACTCCAAACAACCCATATCATCTTCTAAACCAACAAAACAATCATAATCCAACCAAAATCCAACAACCCATTTTCGA
Source organism: Henckelia pumila (assembly GCF_033568475.1). Classification (NCBI taxonomy): domain Eukaryota; kingdom Viridiplantae; phylum Streptophyta; class Magnoliopsida; order Lamiales; family Gesneriaceae; genus Henckelia; species Henckelia pumila. Next base: position 147,190,858 of record NC_133120.1, read on the forward strand.
AATATGCCTCAAAAATTTATAAAATCCAAACTTTGTTTTTTTTTCCGAACCGACTTCGAATACACGATCTATGCTAGCTCAAGAACAACATACTCGAATATTATCAAATTTTGACAACCCAACAAAAATCAAATTCGAGGATCATAGCAAAACTTACGTCAAAACGAAGCCTTCGTTGCGGTGATCATGAATCTCAACTCGGAACTAAAATCTGACAGTCGGATCGTGCGAATCGGACGGAAAAAAAGCTTGAAAAGCTTCCATGGATTTCTCGCTACAATACATACGAATGGGGAGGGAAGGGGAGGGAGAATTATTGGCCAACTTGCCTTATAAAATATATAAAATCCAACTTTTGCATTTTAGTCCCTCAACTCTTTAAAGTTTACAAAATGACCCCCCGCGAAATATCAAAACGGCCCTCAACTACTAAAAACTCTGATTATCTCAATTAAACTCAATTATAATAAAATAGGGGCATTACAATTCTCCCTCTCTAAGATTCGATTTCGTCCTTGAAATCTGACAGATAACAGACTGAACAAGAACGAATCATACTGAAGACGAACTCACCTCAATCGAACAACTCTGGAAATCGCTGCCTCATATCGGATTCGGTCTCCCAAGTCTCTTCTTCAACTCCGTGACGGCTCCACTATATCTTCACCAACGGAATTGACTTATTTCTGACCTGCTTCTCTTTTCTGTCAAGAATCTGAATCGGTCTCTCGAAATAGCTCAGAGTCTCATCGAGTTCGGCCTCATCTGGCTGAAGAACATGGGACGGATCCAGATGATATTTTCGCAACATCAAAATGTGAAACACATCATGGATGCCTAAAAGAGACGGAGGAAGAGAAATCCTATAGGCAAGATCGCCTATCTTCTCCAAGATCTCATACGGACCAATGAACCTCGGCGACAACTTTCCTCTTTTACCGAATCTGACAGTACCTCGGAAAGGAGAAATCTTCAGAAACACACGGTCTCCCTGATCAAAACACAGTGGTCTGCGTCTGACATTCGCATACTTGGCCTGTCGGTATTGGGCTATCTTCATTCTGATTCGAATCAACTTCACCTGCTCTGCCATGTTGCGAATCATATCTGGACCCAACTCAGGTGATTCTGAAATCTCATCCCAAAATAACGGAGATCTGCACTTCGTACCGTACAAAGCTTCAAAAGGTGCCATTCCAATACTCGCTTGGAAGCGGTTATTGTATGAAAACTCCACTAGAGGCAAAGAATCCTGCCAACCTGAGCCAAAGTCAAGCACTACTGCTCGAAGCATATCCTCCAAAGTCTGGATCGTACGCTTGGACTGATCGTCGGTCTGCGGGTGATACGCTGTGCTCAAATGCAAACGAGTACCCAATGCCTCCTGTAAACTGTGCCAAAAGTGAGAAGTGAATCTCGGATCTCTGTCTGATACTATCGACTTCGGCATGCCGTGCAATCTCACAACCTCTCTGACATACAACTCGACCATCTGATCGTGACGATATGTCATCCTGTATGGAATGAAACAAGAAGATTTCGTTAACCGGTCAATCACAACCCAAATCGCATCACAACCTCTGACTGAATGCGGTAGCTTAGTGAAAAAATCCATAGAGATGTGATCCCACTTCCATTCTGGAACTGGAAAATTGTGCAACAATCCACCTGGTTTCTTTCTCTCGGCTTTCACCTGTTGACAATTCAAACAACGGGACACAAACCTTGTGAAGTCTCCTTTCAGTTGCTTCCACCATAACTGAGTCTTCAAGTCATTATACATCTTCCGGCCTCAAGGATGAACACTGAACCGACTGCAATGCACCTCTCGAAGAATACACTGTCTCAACTCAGAAACATTGGGCATAACAATATGGTTATTTATGAATAGGACATCATCTCTGACCTGAAACTCTGACTGGTGACCTGATCTAACCTTCTCTATTGAACTCTGACTGCTCGGATCGGATCTCTGAGCCTCTCTAATCCACTGAAACAACTCTGGTTCGGCCTGAATCGCAAAAACTCTGATGGATCTCCTATCGGTATCAAACTCCAAACCAGAAGTACAACAGTCTTCAATCAATTGAGAGAAACCAATCGTATTAAGAGATAAGGAACAAAGCTTCCGACTAAGAGCGTCTTCAGCTGCATTAGACTTTTCAGGATAATACTTGATCTCACAGTCGAAGTCCTTAAGCTAATCCATCCATCTCCTCTGTCTCATGTTCAGCTCGGACTGGGAAAACAAGTATTTCAGGCTCTTGTGGTCAGAAAATATCTCAAACGACTCACCATAAAGGTAATGGCGCCAAGTCTTCAAAGCAAAAACGATCGCAGGAAGCTCAAGATCATGGATTGGATAATGAGTTTCGTGCGGCTTTAGCTGCCTCGAAGCATAAGCTATGACGTGCTTCCTCTGCATAAGAATGCATCCAAGACCACGATGAGAAGCATCACAGTACACGGAAAAACCTCCCGTACCTGATGGAATAGACAAGATCGAAGCGCTGGTCAATCTCTTCTTCAGCTCAATGAAACTGGCCTCGCACTCCTCGGACCAAACAAACGGTGCATTCTTCTGGGTCAACTGAGTAATCGGCTTTTCAATGGAAGAGAAAACCTCGATAAATCGGCGATAATACCCCGCTAAACCCATAAAGCTTCGGATTTCTGGCACTGAAGTCGGTCTCGGCCAACTCATCACTGCCTCGATCTTACTGGGGTCCACAAAAATTTCATCTCCTGATACAATGTGGCCTAGAAAAACAACTCGGTCCAACCAGAACTCGCACTTCGATAGCTTAGCATACAACTAATCGGCTCGCAAAATCTGCAATACAATCCTCAGATGCTCTGCATGATCTGAACGGTTCTTCGAATAGATCAGAATGTCGTCAATAAAGATAATGACGAACTCATCTAAATACTGCTACGATTCATCAGATCCATAAAAACTGCTGGAGCATTGGTCAAACCAAACGGCATGACTATAAACTTGAAATGCCCATATCTGGTTCTGAAAACTGTCTTAGGCACATCCTCGTCGCGAACTCTCAGCTGATGATACCCTGATCTCAGATCTATCTTTGAATACACTGACGAACCTTGCAGTTGTTCGAAAAGATCGTCAATCCTAGGTAGAGGATACTTGTTCTTGACCGTCGCTTGATTCAACTGGTGGTAGTCGATGCAGAGTCGCATAGAAATGTCTTTCTTCCTCACAAAGAGCACTGGAGCACCCCAAGGCAATACGCTAGGTTGGATGTATCCCTTGGCAATCGAATCTTCTGACTGTTCCTTCAACTCCTTCAATTCTAACGGAGCCATTCGATAAGGTGCTTTCGAAATAGGCTGAGTACCTGGTGCAAGTTCAATGTTGAATTTGATCTCTCGAATCGGCGGCAAACCAGGAATCTCGTCTGGAAATACATCAGGAAATTTTCTAACCACCGGTATCTCAGTCAATTCAGGACTAGACCTCTGAACATCTACTGCATAAATCAAGAATCCTTCTGCTCCTCTTCGAAGAAAACGAGACATGGATAACACAGATATCAAAGGAATCCTGGTTCGAGAACCCTTACCGAAAAACGTCCAATCTTCTGCCATCTCAGGTCTGAATCGAACCACTTTCCGAACGCAATACACATTCTCCATATACTTGGTCAGAGCATCAATCCCGACAATACAGTCAAAATCATATAATCCAAGTACAATGCAGTCCATCTCAATCGAATTCCCTTCGGATTCTAACACACGATTACAGACAAATCTCACTGAAACAGTTTCCCCACCCAAAGGTGATGTAATAGAAACGACGTCAGATAATGGCTCAGCATATAAATAATGCATCACGACAAATCTTTCAGAAATAAAACAGTGAGAAGCACCCGTATCAATCAAAACAAACGCAGGATAACCAAAGATCGAATAGTTACCTGCTATCACGTCATTCGGAGCTGCATTGGTCTGATCCTCTGTCAGGGCAAACACCCTCGCCTGCTGTCGAGGAGGTTGGTTCTGATTCTGATTACTTACCTGACAAGTTTGCCGCTGGGGCTGAAAAGAATGGACTGCAGAAGCTGATCTCTCGGGCTGAGCTGGCGGTCGAGAAGAACTACCGCTCTGAGCTCTATCGGATCCTCGCTGAGGACAGACTCTAGCAAAGTGACCCGGCTGCTGGCAGATATTGCAACTACCAAACACGCCTCAACACTGATCACTTGGGTGATGTCATCCACACTTACTGCACGATGCTCCTGAAAACCCTGAATTTTGCCCAGAACTGAACTGTAGAGCCACTGGAACTCGATGAACTGCTTCCCCTTCGGTCTATACTGATCTCGCCTGTTTTTGCCACTGTTGCCTCCCTCAACCCTCTGAGACTGATTCTACTGCTGAGAAGGTTGGTACTGATACTGGGACTGCTGAGGCTGAAACTGAACAGACTGATTCTGAAAAGATCTCTGCTGCTGCTGAGGAGCTATCTGATTTCCTCGTTGCATCAAAATCCGGCTTCGGCTCCCTTTGCCAGATCCATGGCATCTGCAAAGTTATTGGGTCTCCCGGTATTGACCAAGGTAAAGATCTCAGGATTCAAGCCGTTGATGAAGTGATCAGCTTTGGCTTCCTCGTGATCTGCGATGTGAGGTGCAAACCTCAAAAGACTGCCAAACTTGCTAACATACTCCTCGATACTCAAGTTCCCTTGCTTCAAATTCGCAAATTCGGCACCCTTTTCCTTACGATACGAGACAGAAAAGAACCGCTTGTAGAACTCAGTCTTGAATAAACTCCAAGTAACAACGGTGCCTCGATTCTCATTTGCCCTCTTGGTTGTGGTCCACCAATTTTTGGCAACACCCTGAAGCTGGTGAATGACTAACCTGATTCTGCGGTCATCGGCATAGTCGAGAGAATCAAAGAGCTGATCAATGTCATCTAGCCAACTTTCACAGTCAACGGAGTTCTCGGTACCAGTCAAGGTAGGCGATCGAAAAGATCGAAATCTCTTCAATAGAGTCTCCATCGGGGTCGCGGTTGCATCAAACTGATCCACTCCAGTACTACCCTGATCATTCGGAGGAGTTATTACTGGCGGTGGATTCTCAGTTGAAGGAGGAGTCAAAGGTGGTGGATTCCTTCTCAAAGATCGTCGAGGTGCCATCTGATATCAAAGGGTTAGGACACAATACCTCAATCACAATATCCATCTCATAACCTCGGTGTCCAAAACTCTGCTCTGAGTACTAATAAATCTCAATGATATACAAGAACATATAATAGCACAAGGAAGATAAATATCACATCATTCATGCTTTATAAATTAAATCACAACTCATGTAATTCAATTAATTCACGAATCAATAAATCATGCTCGCACGTATTTAAAATTATCATTTAAATAAATCGATCACATGCGAGAATTCAATTCATGCGGACTCGATCTACCCCGCTCACTCTAGTTCAAATCCAAGAATCTTATGTCTCTGATACCACTTAATGTGAGACCCCGTTTTTAATCTTCTATTCTCGAATAATTAAACAAAATCGAACATGAAGAGCCGCGGAAAAATGAATCAAATTTTTTTTTTAACAAAGCCTCGCGCCCGCGCGAGTTGATGCAGGCTACGCTGGCATAGGGCTCGCGAAAGGCTCGCACGCGCGCGGGCCAAAATTCCCGAGCCCTACAGGAAACCTCGCACGCGCGCGAGGTCATGCCTCGCGCGCACGCAGGCTAAACGGGCAGAGAGAGCAGAACCTGGGGAAAATAATTGAAAGGCAACCCAATCAATTCCAAACTCAAGCACAATACATATCAATATTTAGAACATGCCATAATCTAAGTTCTGCCCAAAATACAATACTAAGTCGAGTTCGATAATAGAGTTCAAACGACTCAACAAAACTAATACAGGTTCAACAAACTCGACCCTAGAACGCGGTGTCTCACTTCTATCATCTCACCCCGAGCTAACGCAAACGACTTGGTCCAGCTCCTGATCCTCCTGTTGCCAAGTACACATACCAACAAAAACAATAGCCGGATAAACCGGTTAGAGATATAATTTCTAAGTAAAAGAGACAGACATACAAATCAAATAACCATCTCATATCGAAATGTAACAATCATCAAAACTCAAAGAGAGTGAATGTATGCATGACTTCAAAACTCGGGGCTATCAAGTAAGATAATCGAAATATCAATCGGTAATTGGTTGGGATCCCAGGGTCAAGTTGCTACAACAACACACCTACACACCCATTTGGGGTGGATGTCGCACGACTCGAACCCCTAGACTTCAGAGCAACTATAAGAAGTATTCTAGTACTTGGAAAAACTTGAAATCCAAGACCACTTCAATATAGCTCCCTAAATCGTCTAACTTCAAGAAAAATCGAATATTCGGCTCAATATGAATGCAAGTGTAAATAAAATAATCAGTCAAGTTCATACAAGCAAATAACATGCAGTATGTGATTTTCGGGGCTCGAGAATCAATCGAACTCGAGTATTCAACCCCATTCAATTCAATGTCGTCTTTTACCTTTCAAATTCGTTGAGGATTCCAATCTGAAAATAACAACGAATTCAAATAAATAATCAATCGAATCACAACAAATCTAAACAAAGAAACTCAATCAATATACCGTCTTCAATTCTCAATTCGATTCAACTCCCAAGTTCGATCCAAACCCAAAACTCCAATCCAAATCTGAAAATGAAGAATATACGGATTCGATATCAATCTACCAATTCTATCAAACCCGGAAATCAAATCGAAACAACACAACCGATAATCCAAACTCGATTTCGACGGCATAACGGCTATAAACGGTCAAACCAAAAATCAACAACATCCTCAAACAACTCCAAACAACCCATATCATCTTCTAAACCAACAAAACAATCAAAATCCAACCAAAATCCAACAACCCATTTTCAAAATATGCCTCAAAAATTCATATAAAATCCAAACTTCGTTCTTTTTCCGAACCGACTTCGAATAAACGATCTATGCTAGCTCAAGAACAACATACTCGAAGATTATCAAATTTTGACAACCCAACAAAAATCAAAGTTCGAGGATCATAGCAAAACTTACGTCAAAACGAAGCCTTCGTTGCAGTGATCGTGAATCTCAACTCGGAACTAAAATCTGACGGTCGGATTGTGCGAATCGGACGGAGAAAATCTTGAAAAGCTTCCATGGCTTTCTCGCTACAGTACGTATGAATGGAGAGGGAAGGGGAGGGAGAATGATTGGCCAACTTGCCTTATAATATATAAAATCCAACTTTTGCATTTTAGTCCCTCAACTCTTCAAAGTTTTCAAAATGACCCCCTGCGAAATATCAAAACGGCCCTCAACTACTGAAAACTCTGATTATCTCAATTAAAATCAATTATAATAAAATCGGGGCATTAAACTATTCCTCTTAGCAAATCTTGCTGAAATGAATGAATGAGACGCACGAGTATCAATCAAGACATATGCTAGAAAACCACACAAACTACAGGTACCTGCAATCATCCGATCACTGTCAGCCTCCGCATTCTCCTGGTTCAGCGCAAAGACTTGCCCATGCACACGTGGCCGTAGAGAAGAATGAGCGCAAGAAGAATTATGAGAATGCTTCCAGTGCAACTGCTGCAACTGTTGGCGCTGCTGCTGAGAGGGATACTGCTGATACCGCGGCTGCTGCTACTGGATAGATGCCTGAGAACCTCCGAAACCACTAGCTACTACCATCAGATTAGGGAAATCTCTCTTCATATGTCCCTCCTATCCACACTGGAAACATGCGCCGATCGTACGAGGACACAGGCTTGCGAGATGCTTACGCCTACACTGATGACACCAGCTCATCCTCTGGATACCGAAATGCTGCACTCCACCAGATTCGGAAGAAGAAGAAGAAGTGTCACCTCCTTGCTTCTTGAATGACTGGCCTCTCAGACCCAAGGAGCTAGTCGGTTTGGATGAGGAAGAAACCATGGACCTGTTCCTTTAAGGACTTTCCTCAGCCTGGTAACAACGGCTCACCAAACCCTCATAAGTCATGTCACTGCCCACCGAAACCAGTTGATGAATCTCAGGGTTAAAACCCTGAAGAAAAATATCATATTTCGCCTCGGAACTACTGGCGAACTGAGGAAAATAAGGGATAAACTCAAAAAACTTCTGCTGGTACTCATCAATGGTCATCGTCCCCTGCCGTAAACTCAGCAAATCACTGGACTTCGACTGTCGTAGGGTTGGAGGAAAGTATAGCCTCTCAAAAGCAGTCCGAAACTCTGCCCAAGTTGCTGCTCCTCTGGCTGCTATAAATAGTCCGGAAGTAGATCTCCATCACTTTCTGGCATTACCCTCAAGAAGAAAACCCAATGTCTCTGTTTTCTGTTCCTCGGTGCACTGGAACTCTCTGAAACAATTCTCCATACACTCTAACCAATCTTTAGCAACTACGAGTGACTCACCTCCTACTAATGGATTATGACTCATCTGTAGGAAAAAGTGCATACTGAATCTCCTACGCTCCTTGCGGTGTTTGTGACGGTCACGCCTATGATCGTCACGATCGCCCCATCGTCCACCTCCACTGTCGTGGCTCTCATCGTAGTCTGTTGACCGGCTAAATCGGTGTGATTAAAAATCAACTGGCAAGCGCACCAGGTAAAATTATAATATAGTGAACAAAAGTCCAGATGTCGAACCCACAAGGACTGTATATATATGAATACCAAAATATATTTATTTCTACTTAATCTAGACTAATGAATAAGCGTGATTCAGATTTTAAACTAATAATAAAAAAGTTGCAATTAAAATTAAATTAAATAAAACGCAGCTGGAAATTTTAGATTTAAATCAAATTTGGGAAAAACTCGATCAAGGACACACGTAGGTACCAGACAATTCAAGTAACAAGCAGTCGATCTAAGATATCAGACTTAATCTTAATTCACGGGAATTTTCCTAATTTGTTCGAAGGACTATTTCTTGAACAATCAAACCTATTCAATTTCGTAATTCTAATCAAATTTGAATGCATGAATAACTATGTAAATTCAGTAAACACCTAAACCGCATAATGAAACCGAATTCTATTTCTAGTCAGTTTTACACTATGTTGATTATCGAAGTGATCAAAATCGAAACCTCCTCTGTCGAATTGGAATCAATTAACATTCAAGCAAATAACTGGCCAGGAAATTCACAAGGCAAATATAAATTCAATAAACAATAAATTCAAATCAAGTATGAAAATCTCAAATAAACAAACGAGTTTTCTACATCAATTGTCAGGCCCAATCACGTGGCCTTGATCGAATAAAAGCTACTACTCACTAATAAACATGATTAAATAAATCAAGTCTAAAAACATAAAATAAAAAATACTAGAGTAGAAGAAAAGCTGGAGAAATATCTTCAGCAGCCGCCGTGTGCTTCGCGCGTACTCAAAAAGACAAAAAGTCTGTAAAAAGGGCATAAAATTTTTATTTATAGGTTCGCGCCAATTGGAATCCTCGTAACATTAAAATTCTCGGACTTTGCACCTCACGAACACGCGTGCACGCGCATGGCATAGCTCGTGCGCGCGTGTCTATAAAAAATAGTGGCCCTTCAAATGCCTCACGCGCGCTCGACTTCTCTGCAACTCTCTGGTCATCTCTTCTGCGCACGTGCGGGGTAGTAGCTCGCCCGCGCGCACCATGGCTCGGATGCCTCTGGATCCTTGTAATGCACACGCGCGAGGTGTAGACCTCGCGCGCGCGCCTTGTCCGCAGAAAAACTCCCGAAAATTGCTTATATTCCTAAAAAATTCAACCAGGAGAGTATAATGCATACACATAAAATAAAACACTAATAAAACTCACGAAAATAAAATATATACATGTAAAATAAATATAAAATGACATAAAATAATGCATACTAAACACACTTATCATCTGTCATCTGTCAAATAACAATAGATAATGTTTGAATCCGCTTTACTAATTCCCAGTTGCAATGCACTCTGATACCAATAAATGTAGCGACCCTACCCGGATCCACTACCTATTCATAGTAATTAGCGCATGCAGTAAATAATTAAAGCATAAAGAGCGGATAATTTAAATACAACGAATCTAACTGGCAGAATACAACCGACGACCGTAAAAAATGTATAATATTCTTATACAACCATATCAAACATTTTAGGGTTTCAAAATCCCTAAAAACTACCTCTTCTCAAACACCAACCTCAATCCTGCTGCGAGCTGCCGGGACCGTCCAGTCTCAAATCTGCCCCGCCACAAGGTATTCCAAGAACACCAAACATAGTTGCATGAGCGACTACGCTCCATACGAAAGTAATTATATATAAACATATATGAGCATGAAAATGACTTTAAAATACTGGGTAAAACAATCTGCTCAGGTGCGCCATGAATACACAGTACCGTGCTAAGAGAGAGACTCCGCGGGGTACTCGTATATTCCCCTATCAATTATAGCGTCTACTCCACCATCGTGCTTGCTCCTAGTGATATCAAAATCGGGGTCTGAGCCTCCCCTGACACGAATCCATAAGGAGTAACTCATCACCGATGGAAACTATCTCGACTCGCATCATACTGGATGTAGTCTCATGTAAATCATGCATGTGATAAAGCGGTAAAACATGGAATACAGAGCTCATAAAATGGCAACATATAAGCATATATATCATGTCGGCTATCTCGGTCAGTACTTACTTACCTCTAACATTGCAGGCCAAATCCTAGCACACCGGTCTAGATCTCACGCCTACAAGTCCACACTACTTCGTTTAAAATGCAAATACCCATGCATCACTAATTAAGCTTTAAAAACATTAACTAAGCTATTTCATGCTCCTAAATATTTTTTGGAAGTCAAAGTTATAACTGCGTCCATCGTCAGCCTATTGATGGAGATTTCCTCCAAAACTTAGGCAAAGCTCCGCTATTAGCTCCGCTACTAGCCCCGTAGTGCTTAGACACTTGCGGCCCGTCAATAGGATGCCTAGAAAGCCTAAAACTAGCTATAAGAAGAGAGGAGGGAATTTGGTGCACCTACAAATGAGCCTCGGCACCCTTTATATAGGCAGAGATTGGAGCGTTCGATCTCCAGTTCGGAGCCTCCGATCCGGTTTGGACCATCCGATCTCTACTAGCCATACACATGTCTAGCTAAATCTAGAGGACGCTGCCGACACACCTTCAGAGCCTCCGATCCTCCCTTTGGAGCGTCCGAAGTCTTCTCAGTGATGTCACCAATGACGTAATATCTCGAACAGCTGGCTGCCAGAGTTCGGAGCTTCCGATCCTCCGATTGTAGCTTCCGAACTCTCCAGCACTTCGGACGCTCCGAACCCCCACTTTGGATCGTCCGAACCTAGGAAATTTCCTAATCACGATTTAAATCAATTTAAATTAATTAATTGTGATTAATGTCTTAATCACATTATTTTGGATACGGGTCACTACACATAAACTAACAACTTTCAAATGCAATAAACTACCCCCTACTTATTCAAAACATTACCCTCAATGTTTCAAACACAAAATGCACACAAACATGAAATTAAACAACACAAAACAATGCAGCAAACAGAAAGAAAAACGACACTCCCCTGATATGTCTAGTCCTTCTCTTCCTCCTCAATCTTTGGAGGCGGTAATCCAGCTTGAAACTCCCGATGTGGGGGGGCATACTGAAAGTGAAAGGGCTGCGGGAATGGCGGTGGTTTTGGATAAATAGATGGGTCCAAACCCATCTGCATGGACATCATGTTCTCCACAAAAGTCAAATGGAAGCTGTCACGTTCATGAACTCTTTATGATGATGAGCCCAAGTGGAAAACTCAACAACGTTCTCTATGACAGAATGACGGCGAGGTGGTCGTCGTGGTGCCGCTGGCTCGGTCTGGCTAGAACCCTCTCTTTGCCCCTCTAGAACTACTTGACAACAATTTCTATTCTTCTCCTCCCAGTTGGCGTCATCTAACTGCTTTCCCGGCTAAATCCACTCTTCATCATCTTGAATCACAACTCCAGATTTAACACACAAATCAGTAAAGATCGATGGAAAGAACAATGTAGTAGCCCGGTCCCATTTTACAATATTAATTGTCCGAATATGATTAAAGAAGGGATTAAGTGATTAGATTGGATTTAATTAAATAAAATTGAAAATGAAAGCGGGTGAGATCGAAGCGTTCGTTCTCAGAACAGAGAGTCCGAAACCAACACCAGCTATCCAATGAGGTGTCAATTTTGAATCGACATGGGTTAGAGATCGGAACGTCCGATCTTGAGATCGGACGTCCGATGTACTGGCGGGACAGATGTCACGAGATTGCGACATGTGGCAGAAGCATGCAGATCGAACCGTCCGATCAATTCCTATAAATAGGCCATCTGAGTTCATTATTTGTGAACCATTTCTCAGATCTTTACTCCCATTTCCTGCTTGGTTTTGGAGCGTTGGAATTTTCATAGGTGGGGTCCGAGGCATTGGCAAGGTGCACCGGAGTTCTAGCGGAGCGGTGCCCATGTTCTAGGGCTATCTCCATCAAAGTGCTGACGACAAACACAAGTATAAGTCTAGACTCTTAGTAGCTAATGGGAGTAGCTATTAGTCTAGTTAAGACTTTTAGAATAAGGTTATAATGCATGAGTATTTTGCATTGTAGTGAGGATTATAGCTTGGACAGTAGAGAGGTATTTGCTTATCTGTCTGTTATTTGAGTTACGAAAGTACTGTTCGAGATATCCAGACTGAGTATGCATGTATTATGTGGTTGCATGTTTTATATGACTTTATTTGTATAGCATGTCATGACAGTAGGTTGCATATATGAGCATCTTGATCCTGTATCTTTGAGATATCTTGTAGTATGGCGCTCACCCTACGAGTTGTGGATGGTTGGATATGTAAGTCTCGTGTCAGGTCACTGTTATGGTTGGAAACTTGTACTTGTATCAGGTCACCATTATACACTGGGTATAGGAGCCACCTCCTGATGCGACGACGCAGCGTGCTATATACCCTGGGCCCGGTTTATGAGCTTGTTTCTTGACCTTGTGTCTTTGTACCCATACACTTGCATACATGCACATATAATATTTTTATACTCATACTCTCATGTTGAGTGTTTTATGCTCACGTCCTCGTACTGTTTTTGGGACACCCTATTCCATGGGGAAGGTTTGTGTTTGGATGATGCGAGTGGTTCCAGGAGAGCTTAGACTGCAGGATGGCAGCAGTTGGAGATGTTTGTGTTCTGACTAGAATTTTAGTATTTGTTTCATTTGGGTTAATACATTTTCTATATGGTTGTATAACTAAGTATTTACAGATTCCTTTCCTTGGGATTGTAACTTGTTTTATGATTTTTGCTGTTAATTTCTGATTATTGTTTAATTAAGTTAAATGCATGCATAAGCTCTTGATTAGTAGGTAATCACGATGCGGGTCACTACATTTATGGTATCAGAGCATGCATAGTAATCTTGGGATATAGATTCTGCTTGAGGTAATCTTTGCTTGTCTTGTAGATGGCAGATCAGGATGATTGGAGTAGTCATGGTAGTGTTGGACGATGGGGTGATGATGATGCTCAGGGACATCATCGGGAGTATCGCCAGCATCATGAAAGACATCACCGTGATGATCACGGGCATTTTAGTATGCATCTATTTGTGCAGATGGGTCCTAAGCCATTGATTGGGGTGAATCTCCAGAGGATGCAAAGAATTGTCTAGAGCATATGGAGAACTGGTTCCGAGAATTTCGTTGCACAGAGGAACATAAGATGGAGACACTTAGTTTTTTGGTAGAGGGGCGTGCTCGGAAATGGTGGAGGTCTACGTCACCACCTTTCATCACCGCACGAGAAGTAGCTACATGGGCGGAGTTTCTCATAGCTTTTCATAAGCTATATTTTCCTCCCGCACTCCGATAGGCGAAGGCTAGTGAATTGCTGAGTTTGAGGCAAGGTTTGATGTTGATTTATGAGTACCAGCAGAAGTTTTTTGAGTTGTTGCCCTATTTTCCTCAAATTTCTGACAGCACTGAAGCAAAATATAATCTTTTTCTTCAAGGTCTTAATCCAGAAATTCATGACTGTGTATCTGTTGGTGATGACATGACCTACGAAGGATTGATCAGTCGAGGTCTCCAAGCAGAAGAAAGTATTTGACGTAACAGGTCCTTTCTATCGTCTAGACCTGCGATTTCTTTGGGTCCCCATGCTCAATCTTTCAAGAAGACTGGTTCTACTTCTTCCTCAGGATCCAGGGGAGTGATGTGCTTTGGAAAGAAGGGACAGGGTCCTTGTAGCCATTATGGTAAGGATCATCCTACTAGCAGATGCCGTAGAGTTTCGGGTGCATGTTTTTGTTGCGGGAAGATTGGTCACTTGAAGAGGGATTGTCCATAGATCGGGGGAGCTGGTTCTGGTTTGGGTTCTGGATATCAAGACACAGTGCAACAGAGGCCACAGGGACAGTCGATGGGAGGTTCAATCTGAAACCTCATGCTTCTAGTCAAGTGTTTGCCTTGAGACATGATCAGGCAGTGGACGAGAATGAGAGGGTCATAGCGTGTACATTTCTGTTATGTAGTATGCCTGATTCTGTACTCATTGACACTGGTGCATCTCATTCTTTAATTTCTACACATTTTGTTAAGCGGCATAAGTTAACATACATCTCAATGGACACTATGGTTTTTTTTTTCTAACCTGACTGGTCAGCCTGATTTGGCTAAGCGTCTGGTGCTGGGTTGCCCATTAGAGTTTGAGGCGAATGTTTTGATAGCGAATCTCATGATTCTTTTGATGGAGGATTTCGATTGCATCTTAAATAGATATCTTGACTACTTACCGAGCTTTAGTGGACTGCTATCAGAAATTTGTGCGCTTTTATCCGGTTGGAGATGATAGCTGGTTCTTTTAAGGTGAGGGAGCGCGACCTCAGTTGCCTTTGGTATCGGCTTTGAGAGCCTATCGAGCTCTAGAGTCTGGCGGGGAAGGCTACCTCATCCATGCTGTTGATATGTTCACTAGAAGTGTTGGTATCGATGATTTTCCAGTTGTGAATGAGTTTTCGGATGTATTTCTAGATGAGATTCTGGATTTTCCTCCAATCCGGGAAGTTGAGTTTGGCATAGAGTTGATGCCAGGGACTTCTCCTATATCACGAGAACTGTATCTTCTGGCTCCATCAAAGATGCGTGAGTTGAAGCAGCAGCTTAAGGATTTGTTGAACAAGGGTTACATTCGTCCGAGTATTTCTCCTTGGGGAGCACCTGTTATTTTTGTGAAAAAAAAGGATGGGTCTATGCAACTGTGCATTGATTATCAACAGTTGAATCGCATGACCATCAAGAATAAGTATCATTTGCCGGGAATTGATGATTTGTTTCACCAGTTATAGGATACTTCAGTCTACTCCAAGATTGACTTGAGATCTGAATATCACCAGATGCGAATCCGAGATCAGGATATAGCCAAGATAGAATTTAGGACCAGGTATGAGCATTATGAGTTCTTGTTAGTGCCATTTGGGTTGACTAATGCGCCGGTTGTATTCATGGATCTGATGAATCAGGTATTTCGGGAATTTTTGGACAAGTTTGTCGTCATGTTCATTGATGACATCTTAGTATATTCACGTGATGTGAATGAGCATGTTTATCATCTGAGGCTTGTGTTGCAGACTCTGAAGGATTGAAAGGGGTATGCTAACCTGAGTAAGTGCAAGTTTTGGCTTGATCAAGTGGTATTTCTTGGTCATATAATATCCAGAGACGGAGTTTCTGTTGATCCGAGCAAGATTGATGTTATGTTGAACTGGTCGCGTCTGACAACAGTGGCTGAGATCCGTAGTTTTCTGGGTCTGGCAGGATATTATCGTCGTTTCATCTCAAATTTCTTGCAGCTAGCTCGACCCCTAACACAACTTACTTGGAAGGACGTGGATTTTGAGTGGTCCTCAGAGTGTGAGGAGAATTTATGTGAACTTCGCAGACAGTTGACTTCTGCACCGGTGTTGGCATTACCGTCAGGATCTGGAGGGTATGTGGTTTATATTGATGCTTCTCTGCAGTGGTTAGGTTGTGTCCTTACTCGGAATGAGAATGTGATAGAATACGCTTCTAGATAGTTGAAATTTCACGAGGATAATTATCGAGTGCATGATCTTGAATTAGCAGCTATTGTTTTTGCATTGAAGATCTGGCGACATTATCTGTATGGTGAGAGATTTGAGATCTTCACAGAATACAAGAGTCTCAAGTATTTGTTCACTCAAGCAGAGTTGAACATGTGACAGAGACGTTGGATGGATTTGCTGAAGGAATATGATTGTGAAAATAAATACCATCTGGGAGCTGCTAATCACCGCTGATGCCTTGAGTCTCAAGGTGAGAGTATCTACACTTCAGACGTGTTTGGTATCTAGTGCAATTGAAGATTGTTGTTCTTCAGGGTATACCTTCAAGCATAAGAAAGGTATGCAGAGTATTCAGATGTTTGCGATTTTATCATAGCCATTTTGTATTCTCAGATTCGAGATGCTCAGATTTTTGATCCGAATACCCAGTGTTTGGCTCGTTTAGCCAACTAAGGTAGTACGTCTGGATTCCATTATCAGCCAAATGGTTCTCTTGGTTTGTCTCGACATATTGTAGTTCCAGAGGATGATACTTTGAGGGAGGATAATTTATCCCAGACTCATCGTACTAAGTTGAGTATTCATCCAGGGAGAAACAAGATATACAGGGACTTGCGTACTCGGTTCTAGTGGAAAGGATTGAAGCATAATGTGTACCAGTATGTTTCGAGATGTTTGGTGTGTCAGCAGGTCAATGCAGAACACCGACGACCTAGAGGATTGTTGACCGCTTAATTCGATATTTACTAGCAAGTGCACTAGGTCAAGTAATAGTAAGTGGACAAAGAGTCTAAGTATCGATCCCACAGGGACTGTTGTCAATTCTCAAGAATTAATTATTTTACTTAATCTAGACAAAATCATAGAAAGAAATTTTATTTAAATAAAATAAAAATTTATTAAGAAATAAGAATTAAAATAGTTGAAAAGAAAATTTAATTAAAACGAGACAACCAAGACACACGTAGGTACCGAAAAAATCATATAACATGTAGTCAATTCAGAACTCAGATTCAATCATAAATTACTTTGAATTCTTTTAACTTGTTCAAAGGTTTATTTCTAGAACAATCAAACCTATTCAAATATTGAAGGATTAATTTTTCGTAATTCTAATCAAATTCAAATGCATGAAAAACTATGAGAATTCAGTTTTCACCTAAAACCGCACACTGAAACCGAATACTATTTCTAGTCGATTTTACCATATGTCAGTAATTAGAGTGATCGAAATCAATTCCTCCTATGTCGACTTATAACAAATTAACATGCAAGCAAACAGTTGATCAAGCTATTCACAAGACAAAAATAAATCTAACAATCAATAAAATAAAATCAAGTCTGAAAAATCCCAAATAAACATCCACGTTTTCTACATGAATTTGTTCGGCCCAATCACGCTGTCTTGGTTGAATAAAATCTACTCAATAATTCAAAAATAAAAAGAAGAAAGGAAGAAAAAACTCGAATGAAAGATGGAGCAGATCTCCAATCTACAAGTCTCCCAGCCGCCTCCTTCTATCTGCGTTCTCCCCTTCATCTGATGTTAAGTCCCCCTTTTTATATGGCTTTGAAAGCTCATAAAATAAAGCCCAAAAAAATAAGGTTTTTAATTCCTCTAATTTTTTCATGATTGCGAAATCTCGCTCGAGAGGTAAAAAAATCCCGCTCGAGCGAGCAAATTTCTGTCCCAAATCTTAAGTTTCTGCGATATGCACGGACCTTGGGCATGGGTCCATGCCTAGGTCCGTGCATTAAACTGGAACGTCGATTTTTTTACGAATATGCACGGACCCCTATCCGGACCCAGGTCCGGGGTCCATGCATGTGTACTTTCCAACGCCCAACATTTTTGAAAAAATCATATCTCGAGTTCTAGCCATCGGATCAAGCTGAAGATTGGACAGCGGCTTTAAAACATCTTGAAATTTATTTTGAACGGTGGAGATCGGATTTGTATTTTAACATTAAAAAATAGATTTTTGACCATTGTTGCTCCATAATTCATTCTTGCGGCTCCTCTCTTGATCCAAAAATCATGATTTCTTCACAAATTCCTACAAAAATCAACCCGCGGAGTGAAATGCACATGCATGAGATAAATTATAAATAAAACATATAAAAACACACATGAAACCAAATGAATGCATGACAAATAAACCTAAAAACAACACCAAAATATGCACACACAATGCACTTATCAACAAAGCCATACTTAAACCTTGCTCGCCCTCGAGCAAGACTAACAACACATTAAACACACAAACACAAACAAAAGTAGGAACAATTCATGGGAATTTGCCTCAGAGAAGTCACATGCCAACTTAAAACACTCTCAACTCTCCACAATACACCCTAAGTTTAACGTGAATGTGTGTGTGTGCGATGCTATTCCGGTTACATGCAACATAGAAAGAATCCGTCTTAAGACTATTTAGAGACCTAATAACACATCAGTGCAAGAGTCACTTTCATGCATCCATTCCTTCAAATTACCTCTAACAAACACACATTCCTTGAGATTATTTTTACGCACCGCCGGATTTTGCACCCGACATTTTTAAGCCCCAATAATTACCCGCAAAATTAGCTATAAATTTGCAGGATGGAGTGACAATCCTATTTAACCCGTAAACTTAGCCATAGATCGGTGATTAAGATTTCAATCCCTTTTCATGCCCGGATGGAATTGGTTTTCAAAAATTAAATTTTTAATTTTATAAATTTGCAACCCCATTTATTTCGCAGACTTAGTCAAGGACAAGGTAATTAGGATTTCAATTCCTTGTTCATTACCCAGATGGAGTTTAATTTTCAAAATTTTCATCTATTTCACTTTTTCAAAACTGTTGGTGCGCCCAAGATCATAAGTGCAATTATTAGAGGATCGTAGAATTCACAAGACACAATTAAGATCACTAAACACCTAGTGCCGTGCAATGATAAAAAAGACAGAACCTTCATCAATTTTTCCCACAAAAATCATAACTTCATATCATCATTGGCTCCCAATTATCATCCTACTCAACACTCATGCAAAAAAAAAAACAATACGATTGCGAATGCAACACATGACAAACACTGAAATAAACTAGTCTTCCCCTCATACTTATCCAAAGCATTGCCCTCAATGCTTTAGAAACAATGAACAGAATGAAAAAACGAACAAACACATGCAAGACAAAATGAAACACAATGAAAATAAAAATAACACTCCCCTGGTTTATGCGTCTGCGTCTTTCTCCAGCTGTAGAACTCCAACAACAACTTCACTTAATGGGGCAACATACTGCACATATAAAGGCGACGGGTAAGGCAATGTATTAAAAAATATAATAAAAATAAAAATAACAATAAAAAGAATAATGAAAACATAACATTGGGTTGCCTCCCAGTCAGCGCTAAATTTATAGTCTATCGCCCGACTATATAGTAAAAACCATCAAAGAGCGGTTTTCGTCCATAGTAAGAATCATACGACTTTACGTATGGGTCTTGATTTCCTATGCTCTCAAGCTTGGCATGATATTGACTTTGTAAGCTCGTCGGTCCAACAATACTCTTCATGAACTGATTGTTTTGGGAAAAGACTCGGATTTCAGGCTGAAAGTCATAGAGGATGTAATAGTATGGAGTTGACGTCAATGGAAAGAATGGATCTTCAAGTGGTGTACATGTAAAGACCATTAACGAGGTCAAATATTTTTCCTTGTATATTTTTTCCTCTTCCACTGTCACTTCTGGATCTTCTTCGCATTCAAATTCCTCTAATAAATTTTCCTCTTGATCTGACTCAATTACTTCATTCTCATGACATATCTCAGAAAATGGTTCTATAAAACTCTCAATCTTCTCATCCAAAAGACTCAAAGAGTTGATGCGGCTTTCTAAGAACTTATTTATCTCTGCCCTGTTTTCTCACAATCTTCTCCAACTGAGCCACATGATCTTCAAAATTACCTAGACACTCTTCTTGATGCTTATATGGTTGGTTCACAAAATTTGTGGAGTTCAATTCTGGAGGATATTGGTGACTCCAACCCTGTAGTGAAGGATCGCAATGCCAATGGTAGTTGAAATCTGCCTAGCATTTAACAAGTGCATCGCACTATCGTAATCTCTGTTGAACAAGTGGTCGTCAGTTGCCAAAGCTCCATAATCCACCCAACTTCTTGTTGGCTCATCCAAACCACCATAAAAAATCTGAGTTAGAGTGTATTTTAAAAAATCATGATATCGACATCTGTTTGTCAAATCATTGAATCTCCCCCAAGCAACATAGAATGACTCCGTGTATTGTTGGCCAAACATTGTGAACACCTGTCGATGATCCATCTCCAAGTACCTCACAAGTAAAAAACAAAAAATTTAATAATAAATAAATAATAAATAAATAACAATAATAAAATGTCTAGTCTCAAGCAAATAATCTATCCTAATATTAACTAAATAGTCCTCGACAACGGCGCCAAAATCTTGACCGCTTAATTCGATATTTACTAGCAAGTGCACTAGGTCAAGTAATAGTAAGTGGACAGAGAGTCTAAGTATCGATCCCACAGGGACTGTTGTCAATTTTCAAGAATTAATTATTTTACTTAATCTAGACAAATCATAAAAAGAAATTTGATTTAAATAAAATAAGAATTTAAAATAAAACTTCTTAAGAAATAAGAATTAAAATAGTTGAAAAGAAAATTTAATTAAAGCGAGACAACCAAGACACACGTAGGTACCGAAAAAATCATGTAACATTTAGCCGATTCAGGACTCAGATTTAATTTTAAATTATGGTGAATTCTCCTAACTTGTTCAAAGGTCTATTTCTAGAACAATAAATCTATTCAAATATTTACGGATTAATTTTTCGTAATTCTAATCAAATTCAAATGCATGAAGAACTGAGAGAATTCAGTTTTCACCTAAAATCGCATACTGAAACCGAATACTATTTCTAGTCGGTTTTACCATATGTCAATTATTAGAGTTATCGAAATCAATTCCTCCTCTGTCGACTTAGAACCAATAACATGCAAGCAAACAACTGATCAGGCTATTCACAAGACAAAAATAAATCTAACAATCAATAAAATAAAATCAAGTCTAAAAAATCCCAAATAAACATTCACGTTTTCTACATGAATTTGTTCGGCCCAATCCCGCCGTCTTGGTTGAAGAAAATCTACTCAATAATTTAAAACAATAATTCAAAAATAAAAATAAGAAAAGAAGAAAAAACTCTGAAAAAGATGGAGCAGATCTCCAATCTCCAAGTCTCCCAGCCGCCTCCTTCTGTTTGCGTTCTCCCCTTCATCTAATGTTAAGTACCCCTTTTTATATGGCTTTGAAAGCTCATAAAATAAAGCTCGAAAATATAAGGTTTTTAATTCCAAAAAATCTAATTTTTTCATGATCGCGAACTCTCGCTCGAGCGGTAAAAAATCCAGCTCGAGCGAGCAACTTTATATCTCAAATCTTAAGTATCTGCTACATGAACGGACCCTCGGATCAAGTTTAAATTTGGACAGCAGCTTTAAAACATCTTAAAATTTATTTTGAAAGGTGGAGATCGGAGTTTTATTCTCTAACATTAAAAATATATTTTTGACCATTGCTGCTCCGTAATTCATCCTTGTGGCTCTTCTCTTGATCCAAAAATCATGATTTCTTTACAAATTCCTACAAAAATCAACCCGGAGAGTGAAATGCACATGCATGACATAAACTATAAATAAAACATATAAAAACACACATGAAACCAAATGAATGCATGACAAATAAACCTGAAAACAACACCAAAATATGCACACACAATGCACTTATCAATTGCTTCATAGTTTGTCTATTCTTGAGTGTAAATGGGAGTTTATCACGATGGATATTGTGACCCATTTGCCGGTATCTTCGAGGAATTGTGATGCTAGTTGGGTTGTGGTGGACCAACTCACCAAGGCATCACATTTCATTCCTTATAACCAAGACTATAGTTTTGACAGGATGGGTCGCTTATACATTCAGAATATTGTACGATTGCATGTAGTACCTGTGAGCATTGTTAGTGATCGAGATCCTAGTTTTTCTTCCAGATTTTTGGGGAGTTTTCAGCGCGCTATGGGTACTACTCTTAGCTTGAGTACTGCTTTCCACCCTGAGACTAACGGGCAGTCGGAGCGCACTATCCGTACTCTTAAGGATATGATTAGAGCATGTTCTATGGATTTTGGTCCCTCTTGGCAAGATCAGTTGCCATTGATTGAGTTCGCATATAACAACAGTTACCATCGCAGTATTGGGATGACACCATTTGAGGCATTGTACGAGCGACGATGTCGTACTCCACTGTTATGGGAATAAGTGGGGGAGCGATAGGTAGAGGGACCAAAATTAGTCCAGTAGGCTATTGATACTGTCGGACAGATCAAGAAACGGATTAATACTACACAGGATCATCAGGCCAGTTATGCGAATACCAAGAGAATACCTTTGCAGTTTGAGATGGGCGAGAAGGTGTTCTTGAGAGTTTCACCATTTCCCAGGATTCTAAGATTTGGTCTCAAGGGTATGCTTTCTCCTAGATTCATTGGTCCGTTTGATATTTTGGAAAGTGTTGGAGATTTGTCTTACAGATTGTCTTTGCCGCCATATTTGTCTAATATCTACGATGTGTTCCATTTATCGCTGTTGCGATGGTATGTGGCTGATGAGTCCCATATCTTGCAGCCGTCTGATGTTCAGTTGGATACAGATCTGACATACGTGGAGAGACTATTGCGTATTTTGAATCAGGAGGTTAAGAGGTTGCGCACGAAAGCTATTCCTCTTGTTCTATTTCAGTGGCAGCGCCGAGGCACTAAAGAAGCCACTTGAGAACTTGAGAGTCGTATGCGTGCAGACTATCCAGAGTTATTTTAATTGTTTTGTATCTTAGTTGTATCTTGTAAAATATTCAGCTTGAATAAAGGATTATATTCAATATCTTGTTTTGCATACTTAAGATTTAATTTCAAGGACGAAATATCTTAAGTATGGGGAGAATGTTGTAGCCCGGTCCCATTTTACAAGATTAATTAACCGAATATGATTAAGGAAGGATTAAATTGGATTTAATTAAAGAAAATTTGAAAATTAAATCGGGTGAGATCGGAGCATCCGTTCTCAGAACAGAGCATCCGAACCCAACACCAGCTATCCAATGAGGTGTCAATTTTGCATCGACATGTGGCGGAGATCAGACCGTCCGATGTGCTTGCGGGACAGATTTCATGATATTGCGACACGTGGCAGAAGCATGCAGATCGGACCGTCCGATCTAGAGATCGGACTGTCCGATCAATGATTATAAATAGGCCATCCAAGTTCATTCTTTGTGCACCATTTCTCAGATCTTTCTCTCGTTTCCTGCTTCGTTTTGGAGCTTTGGAGTATTCCTAGGCGGGGTCCGAGGCGTTGGCAAGGTGCTCCGGAGTTCTAGCAGAGAGGTGCCCAAGTTCTAGGGATATCTCCATCGAAGGGCTGACGACGGACGCGGGTATAAGTCTAGACTCTTAGTAGCTAATGGGAGTAGCTATTAGTCTAGTTAAGGGTTTTAGAATAAGGTTATAATGCATCAGTATTTTTCATTGTAGTGCGGATTATAGGCTTGGACAGTAGAGCGGGATTTTCTTATCTGTCGGTTATTTGAGGTACAAAAGTACTGTTTGAGATATCTAGACTGAGTATGCATGTATTATGTGGTTGCATGTTTCATATGACTTTATTTGTATAGCATGTCATGACAGTATGTTGCATATATGAGCATCTTGATCATTTATCTTTGAGGTATCCTATAGTAGGGTGCTCATCCTACTAGTTGTGGATGGTTGAATACGTAAGTCTCGTGTCAGGTCATTGTTATGGTTGGACACTTGTAATAGTATCAGGTCACCATTATCCACTGGGTATAGGAGCCACCTTCTAATGCGACGGCGCAGCACGCTATATACCCTAGGCTCGGTTTATGAGCTTGTTTCTTGACCTTGTGTCTTGGTACCCGTACACTTGCATAAATGCACATATAATATTTGTATACTCATACTCTCGTGTTGAGAGTTTTATGCTCACGTCCTCGTACTATTTTTGGGGCACCCTATTCCATGGGGAAGGTTTGCGTTTGGATGATGCGAGTGGTTCAATGAGAGCTTAGACTGCAGGATGGAAGAAGTTGGAGATGTTTGTGTTCTAACTAGAATTTCAGTATTTGTTTCATTCGGGTTAATATATTTTCAATATGGTTGTATAAATAAGTATTTATAGATTCCTTTCCTTAGGATTGCAACTTGTTTTATGTTTTCTGCTATTAATTTTTTATTATTGTTTAATTAAGTTAAATGCATGCGTAAGCTCTTTATTAATAGGTGATCACGATGCAGGTCACTACAAACAAACCAATAGAGTGGCGAAGCTTCAAATAAATTACTCGCCCAACATTGATCGGCCAATCCATATCTAGGGCATATAACAAGACAGATCGGTCGATATGCACGTTGCTCGTATGTGACACTGGCATCATTCTCTTTGATGAAAAATCATACCACATTGCAGCGTCCAACTTCAAAATTGTTTTTAGAAAACACAAGCGTTTAACCTAGTCCTTTCACACAGCCTCTGGATAACAAATACGCTCTATAATCATATTATAATACGGTTGAGCCTTCAATTTTTGATACTAGGATTCATCGACCGACGGGGTTTCTAACAAAGCATTCAACGTCTCCACATTATAAGACACAATTTTTCCCCTCACAAACGCTTTATCATCCTCTCTCTCAGCCGCATTTGCATAAAACTCTCGAACTACATGAACAACAATGGCTTTTGGTTGTGTACAAAATTTTATCCAATTCCTATTTTTAACATCCACCCAAATACAACTAGATCTTGAACTAAGATCTATGCCACGTTCTAGAATTGGATTATGGTTTAGTTTGGCATGATCATACCTTCGTTTAGCTCCAAGTGACACGAACTTTCCGAAAATAGCGGACGAAGAAGATGAAGCACCAGCGACGGAGGTGCGGGCTTTCTTGGGTGCCATTTTGAATGATAACAGAGGTCGAGTGAGGAGTGGTCGGCAGTATCAATTATACCGACAACATATAGATGGAGCTGAGGCGACCAAGACATCGGTGAGGGAAGCACAAATATGGCCGGAAAAGTGGTATACAACAATAGGGGTGGCTAAATTACCAGCGATAATAGCAGCAACGTGAAGATTTGTCGCGAATTTCCTGTGAAATTGAGGAAAAACACGTGAATGAGTGAGTGATGAAGGGATTTTGTGATTTGGGGGTTAGGGTTCGAAAAATAATGATGGAAATAGCAAGGGAATTAACTCGATTGCCTTTAAAAATTAGGGAAAAAAGAGTCTCGCTCGAGCGCGTAAATGTTGCCGCTCGAGCGCGACTTAAATTTTGTAAAGAGGTGAAAGTCAAAAACATTCTCGCTCAAGCGGGCAAAAATACCCGCTCGAGCTCGAAACAACAAAATTTTTTGCAAGAGGCAGAAGTTTGTTCGCTCGAGCGGCATAAAATGCCCGCTCGAGCGCGTAACATATTTTTCAATTTTTCTCTAATTTTCTTTTTTTAAAAAAAATTAAAAAATGAAAATCAACTAAACAAAAAATGAGGAATTTAAAAGGGAAAAGTGTATTGGGTTGCCTCCCAGTCAACGCTAAATTTATAGTCTATAGTCCGACTGTACTTCTCTTTAAATTTCACGGTGGGTCATCCGCTGTCGCGGTTGTATCCTTGCCAAAGCCGCGATTCCCACCAGTTATATTTCTTCCTAGCATTAAATTTGTCCCACATCCTGCAAAAAACTTGGTATAATTCCGATGAACACCTGGTGGCTGCGAAGCCATATCAATAGATACCTGAATTTTCAAAGAGTTAAGCACACAGACATCAGCTATATCAATTTCAGAACAAGGTTTCGAAATTGGACTATATCTAGCCGACTGAAACATATTGAAAACCACTTGTTCGTCATTCATTCTTAGCACTAGTTATCTTTTTTCAACATCAATGAAGGTCCTATTAGTTGAAAGAACGACAAAATCAACGGGGAAAATTAGCTATCCACTTTAAGTAAGACATTCTCCACTACCCCTCTAGGATATTTGACAGAGCGGTCTGCAAGCTTAAGAGAGATGGTAGTGGGTTTAATTTCCCTATACCTAATTTCTTAACAAGTGAATAAGGCGTCAAATTGATACTTGCCCCTAAGTTGCACAATGCATTATCAATAGAAAATTGACCAATATTGCACGGTATAGAGAAACTCCTTGGATCTTTAAATTTTTGTGGGAGCTTATTTTTTAGCACCGCAGAGCACTCCTTGTTCAGGGCAACTTGCGCTATATTAGTCAACTTATTTTTGTTTTTCAATAGTTCTTTCAAGAATCTCACATATTTCGGCATCTTAGCTAAAGCATCTGCAAAAGGTATGTTGATATGCTGTTTCTTGAAAATTTCAAAAAACTTTTTAAACTGATGATCAAACAATAATTGCCTAGCTCTTTGGGGGAAAGGAATTCAACTCATATCAATATCAATTTTTACATCAGAATCAGAAATTTTACCTTTCTTACCTACCATTGAGGGTTTGGCAAATTTGTGTTTGTCATTACTAGTAGAAAAGTTGCAAAATAACCGAAGTCGTAGATAGATAATTACTGAAGTAGTGTCACATGAAGTAATAGGTACTGTTTTACTTCGCGTTATAACCGAAGTCGTAGCCTTGAAATTACCAAAGTCTTTGGTCGGTTCATGGAGCCAAAACCGGTTCAGGATTGGGTCGATGCCGAAGTAAAAACATATCTTTTACTTCGGCAATTTCATTAATTAGCAAAGTAAAAGAAAGTCATTTACTTCGTTAATTTCATAAATTCTCGAAGTAAAACATATGCTTGTACTTCGTCGGTTAATGAAATTGCCGAAGTAAAAGATATGTTTAAACTTCGGCAATGATAGTAATTGGAGAAGTAGAAGAAAGTCTTTTACTTCGGCAATTTCACTAATCGATGAAGCAAAATAATGTCTTGTACTTCGGCAATTTCACAAATTGCCGAAGTACAAGACATTATTTTGCTTCGTCGATTAGTAAAATTGTTGTTCCACTACATTAAAATTTAGATACAATAATTATACAATATAAATATATTTTTGAATCTTAAAATAGACTAATAAGGTTCATAAATTATTCATCTCAAAACAACGAACATCCATAAATTCACAAGTATATCCACCAAAATAACCCAAAAATATGCATCTATCCACAAGTATTTCCACAAAACTAAAAAGTGCCTCTAAAAAATAATCAAATTCTAAATCTATAAGCACTAGGGAAAAAAACTATACATTAATCCATCCTTCAACATAGGATCTATCATAATTGCAGGTGTTCCCTCACGCCAATGCCTCCAAGCCTGAATCAATCCAGAGACATATATCCTTTATCCTGAAATGTAAAAAATAAGATAGATCAGATTGAAATTCAATGACAGAAATCAAGAATCTCTTGTAACACACACATCTCCGGTAAACACACAGCCAAAACAAGAGCCCATCAAATTCTGAAAATGAAAAAGTCTCAGCTATCGAATTGCACTCATTTCACATCAACTTTGTGCATCGAACATAAAGCAAGCTCTCACCAAGTCAATGTACTGAAACTCCCTTTTTGATGTTAAAAAACGAGAAATTTTAAGTTACATCAAATAATTTAGGGGTCAGAGTAACTGAACAGATCAAGTTAAAGCTGAGAAAAGTTGCAAAGATGATGCATAAACAAGTCCAGTGAATTAAGAAACCACCACTTTTATTCTCACAGTTCTAAAATGAAACTTGGCTTCAAATTAGATCAATGGATAACAGTAAAAACACAAGATTGAAATTCAATGACAGATTTCAAGCCCAAAACAAACAAGCCCACCTCCACTTCACTGAAAAAAATGGAAAAAAAAAAGAGATAGAACAAGCTTTAGTACTATACATGATAACAAACTTTTATGCAAACAATCCCGATAATTAGTCAGCTACGCACCAGCTTGTTTGCAACTCGTTCATAATTTCTAACAAACAGTGCTATGACAAAAAGTTTGGCTATGAAATATATATTTTTTTATATGAGCTATGAAATAATTTATTTGGAAACAAGGCTCGAGATTTATACCTTTAAATATTCCTAGAGTATCATATAACTTGAAAACAACCTGTTCTGAGCTGAATACTTGAATTATGTTGTTAGTACCTAAAATATAAAGAACACCATGAAAGAAAATAGGAAAAGAGAAATGAATTATCTTCTTACAATACAGAAACTTTCAATCTTGATTTTAAGGTGTTCATTAACAGAGCTAGGGACCACGAATTCGAACCTTAAGTGCATACTCACTGAGCAAGACTCCTGTATTTAATTCCTTCAATTCCCAAAATGCAGTAAGTTCTAACTGTTGCAAAGTTGTTCAACTCAAGTTCCCACTACACTAACTTTCCTGTACAAAGAAATGAACTTTGATCACATAAATTTGATCAAGCGCAAAACAGAAAACTACACCAACAAATATTCCTCAAAAATGGAAAATTTCAGATATTAAAGTGTGAAAATCCATAAAATATCAAAAATAAAGATAGGAAATAGTCAGAGAAGAAAAATGAGCTGCAAATATCACATTTTGGTGACTAAAAATTGCAAGAAAATATTAAACTCGTGCTGGAATTTCAAAGCAGAGGACTGGAATTAAAGGATTAGAAATGCATCCCAAACAAAGCATTGCATTAGATAATAATTATCCACTCAAAGTAAATGGAAAATACATGAAGAGGAAAACAAGGCGCACAATTACTCGTTGCATAGCACCATTCAGTAAATTCAAGTGCATGGGCTTCAGAGCATTCCATTCCTGAAAAAGAAAAAAAAACGAATGAAAAATTCAGAGTTAAAAAAGAGTGCAAATGAAACTAAAAGTGAGAAATTGAAGAATTGCATACAGAGAGGAGTGAATGAAATGCACGGGACAAGGGAGAGAAGAGGAAAGGGAAAAAGTTCGGAAGGAGAAGGAAAAAGAGGGGGCAATCTAATGCTCAAAAAAAGTTGCCATGCAAAAAGAAAATCAAGATACTTGACACAAGGTTACAGAGAACTGAAACAGAACCACAGATTTCAACAGAACAATTTGAACTCTTGATGCACAGATTTATTTCTTCACATTTTTGTCGCATCATTAAAAACAAAATATATGTTGGCCCATTTGGAGTCTTATTCCAAGATATCATAAATGGGATGAGTATTCAATGGATCAAATCACTGTCACACACATATAGTTGTCATTTCTCTGTTTTTATTAAACATGAACCAAAAATTTTCAAAATATTGAATTGAATGGTTTGTGGGAACATAATTGTGCACAAAGCTATAGTTCTACTCTCTTGGGATTTGTGTGGTAATAAGTTCATCACCATTCTGATTCAAGAAGCCTAAGTTGTAAGATGTTAGTCCTAAAATATGTGAACTTCCATTCTGCCAATCTGCTAGAATATGCAAATCAGAAGACATAATTACTTAACTTACGGCTCAAAGAGACCTGGGAAAGTCCATAGCTTCCAGAAGCACGAGTCATGATAATATCTTAGTCCCTGCATGAAAGGCAATAGGCAAAGGTATGTGAACCTTGATCTAGGAACAAAGGTGTGGAGAAGGATTTTGTGTCCTCATTTCAACACAAACTCCTTTCATTTTAATTGACGCTTCGTTTTTGAGCCTGACCGTGGCAAACCCCTCAGGTACCACCAGTAACATGTCACCTTGTTTTTGCGCCTTAACAAATTGTATCTCGGGGACCCTGGAACAACATACAGATGACTCACGATACTGTTAAGAAGAAAACAAGACATGCTTGATAAAATGAGAATATCAATGCGGAATTCAATCTGCACCTTCTTTTGGAACAATATTAAGTAAATTTCAATTAGATGGTAATATTGTTCTTGAAGAATATTCAACTGATGTGTATCATAATTCATGTCATATGAGAGTGAACTGTAATAGCTTGGTCACTATTTGTTGATTTGAAGCTGAGCAAGTAACAGAGGATATACGTTCCCTAGGAACATGCATTAAAAAAATAACTGAAATAAATACATGGCAAATAGAGATCATATGAAAATTATACCATATGCAGTGGAGGTAGGATAAGTCTTTTCACTTGACTAAATACTGGTTCGTAAGAGCTTGATCCGATCCAAGCTTAGATGATTCACAGTCAAGTATTCTCTCAATTTCAATGAGATGGCCAATCTGTCGAAGAACATGGTTAAATAAGGAAACTAAAGTTTCTCATCCCTGACAAGACTTATACCAGGAGCATAAAGGATGCATACACATTCAGGGCACTTCCAGTAAACACTTTGGATGGTAGACATAGGTACATGTTTCACAGCTCAAAAGATTGTCATATTTGCCACAAGCTTGACACATGCCTTCTTTCTATTAATAGATACACAATGAAACAAGTTATTCTAGAAACTTGCAACTCTAAAAAGGCAGCAAAACATGCATTTGCATCTGCACAAATTGAAAGGCATAGAAACCCACATAATTTATTGCAATACATCCATATTTTTTATTAAAACGTACAAATTTAACATATAACCCAGATAAATTAGAGGAAATTTGTAAATCATAAATGAGTATCTCTCACATTCATGCATTCATTTAAAGGTTCCTTGATCTCATTTTTATGTGTGACTGTGTCTAAAATGGTATTTGGTATTTCCCGCTCATAAAAACTGTCACTGCTTTAATATTTAATTGAAATATAATAACATAAGTCCAAGGATGCTAACGAACAATTGAGTTAAGATTCCATTCTTTCTAATTCATGAGTAGGAAAAGAATAACCAAATGAGTGATTAATCACAATAACCAAAGCAGTAGAAGAAAGCAGAAATCCATGAATACACGCGTGATTGGAAATGAAGTCACATACGAGATTGGTTTGAGGCAGATGCTAAGACAAATAACACAACTAAAATGTCAGCAAAAAACATAATAAAGAAATGATTTTTTCTAATGTCATGAGAAAGATTCAGAAACTAGAGCTCACTATGTCGTGCTTCTGATCATATTTAGTTCTACTCAAGGCAAATAACACAATAATATTGGCATGAAGGTTTGCAACAATACTCATAACCGAATATAAATTTGAAGCAATTTAAATATTTGAAGGAAAGCATGATCGATCAAATGATGTAATGTTAATGGACCGGATTCAACTGCTCCCCAATCGGATTAAAGTGGTTGCAAATTTTAGGATTAAAAAAAACAAATCGATCTCATAAGATATTAGATTGTATTTATTGGATTGTTATGAGTATCAATAAAATTAAACTGTATTAAAACATAATTGGAATAACATTTTAATCTTTGATAATCAATGTGTACTTATTTTGTAGAGAAGTTACAGATCAATCAAAATAATAACAAATTAAATAAATAATCGGATATGATTCCACCAAATTAAATTAGAATAACTTTGAATCTGCAAGAACACAACATAACTCATGATTCCATAAAACTCGAAATTAGTGCCAAAAAATAAACTAAAATCAAAATGAAACTCGGAATGAAGATCACATCTGTATCGAAATAAAACAACCTGGAATGAAGATTACCGATGTAAAGGATGCACGATGGGCACGAACGAGATGACATGCATGATGCAACAGATTGAGTTTAAACTTTGAATTGGTTCCAAAATAAAAGCTTCAAACGTCGGGCTTTCGCGCGGGTGGTGTTGTGTCATTTTAGGCAGCGTTGAAGATGAGAAAAGCTGCCGGCTAGGGTTTGAGAAAAAGGGGGATCGACAGCAGGGTGATATAGACATACCAGGCGGAAGTGGCAGGGAAGCCATAAAGTTCACGTTTTGGCAGATTTGTGCTGGAACGAGAGTGAGGGCAAAAGGGGCTGTGTTTCTAACTTCACAAAACAACCCTAAAGTTTGCAAGTGAGGTGAAAGATCAAACCTACGAAAATAGAGAAGAGGTCGTGCAGCTTCGCCGGAATAAACGACCGATTGAGTGAGCTTCGAGGTCACGTTTTACCTTGAAATATAATTAATAGAAGATAGCCCCATCCTTGCTCCATCTGAATCTATAATCAATTTTCAGTTCTCCGATGACACAGCGGCGAACAGGCGGCTTGAAGTGGCTGGATAGGGTTTTGGGAAAAGGGTTTGGTTTAGCAGAAGAAGAGTGACTGAAGATTAATAGAAAGATTGAAAGAGGCAGTAAAAGACGTGAAATAAAACAAAGATTGAGTCTATTACTTCCCCAAATAGAAATTAAAAATTTTATTTTCATCTTTATACTTCATCAAATTTAATTTAACAAAGTAAAAAGTTAAAATTTAAGTGAAGCCCATTTTTTTTAATTGATGAAGTATAAAGTTCATTTTAATTCATTAATTTTATAACCGAAGTAAATAAATATGTATTACTTCAGTAACAGTGATTGCCGAAGTAAAAACTGGCGAAGTCTTTTAAGACTTTTCTACTAGTGCATCTTTGGAAACATCAATGTTCGGCCCATCTATCTCCTGTCGTTTGGCGCTTTCCTCAAATTCCTCCTTTTGGGACTTTGTCACTGATAGGATTCGTTTTTGTGTGTTTTATTGTTATGGTTTTTATTTTTTTTGCATTAGTATTGTGTCATTTTTTTTATTTTAGTTGTTTCATTGTGCGTTTAGTGTTCTCTCATGCATTTCATTCACTCCTCTGGTTTTTGTGGTTGTTTAGCAGGAAAACAAGAAAAAGAAGTATTTATTTTGGAAGAATCAGATGTACCAGAGAGCAGCAAAGGCAGTAGTTCATAGGGGGTGCGCCCGCGCGGCTGTTTTCTACCGCCCGCGCGCGTATTTGATGAATAAAATAGTAGCAAGGAAGAATGTGCCAGCGCGCGCGGCTGTTTTCTACCGCCCTCGCGCATGTCTGTTTGAGTTAAAAGTAGGGAGGCAGAAACCAGGCGCCCGAGCGGCTGTTTTCTACCGCTCAGGTGCTCCTGCGTAATTTTGGAAAATTTTAATTCGGGTGTTTTGTAAGGAAAGGACTCTTGGGTCAGTATAAAAGGATATTTTTTAGACTTTTTAAGGGTTGGATACACAGAATATCGTGAGAAGGCGGCTGCTGAAGATCGAAGACTTCTTCTTCTCTTTGGGAGTTTTTCTTCTTCGTATTTTTTGAATTTTTATGTTGAAAAACATTGTTCGCTTGAATTTTATGATGAATTGTAGTAGCTAAACTCTTTATTTTGTTGGAATTTAGGGGATCCAAACCTCGAAACATGTTTGTGTGATTGAATCTTTGGACGAACTGAGTTTGATTTATACTAGTATTTGATTTTGTCATGGTTTATTATTCTATGTTGAGGAGTAGCTAACTTTAGCATAGATTCGTAAGTTGTGAATTGCTATCGAGAGATAGGTTCATGATTAGAACGAATGATAAAATCCATGGACTTAAAATATGCATAGAGATATGATATTTAGTACATGTTGATAACCATAGATCACCAGTTTAAAGTTTTAGAAATTCAAAGAACGCAAAGCAATCAGTAATGATAAATAATTAAAAAGATTTAATTTTTTCATTAACTTGAATTAGATTAGCATAAACTCGAGAGAGAGTGTAGATACTTCAGGAATTTATGTCAAATTTATTGGTATTAAATT
Organism: Henckelia pumila; assembly: GCF_033568475.1. NCBI lineage: Eukaryota > Viridiplantae > Streptophyta > Magnoliopsida > Lamiales > Gesneriaceae > Henckelia > Henckelia pumila. The sequence goes on from NC_133120.1 coordinate 147,224,813, forward strand.
AAGATTCAATCGTCCAGTTCAATTAGGGGGGAGGTGAACCGAAATTCAAACAAAATCCTTTCATATTATTTTTCTCGATCTTGAAAAGTTGGTTTCATTTTCTGCATTAATTCTATTTACTTAAGTTGAGTTCTCTAGTTATAAATTTTATTTATATTCACATTTCAAAATTTCGATACTTTGGGTAGAAAAGATAAAATAAATAAATCATTGTGACATAGTCCCTGTGGACGATACTCATACTCAGTACACTTTATTATAACTTGAGTTTTGCACTTGGGACAATTTCGAGCGTAATAGAAAGATTTTTATATCGATTTAAAGTGTTAGTATTTGCTCGATCAATTTTTTGGCACCGTTGCCGAGGATTATTGTTTACTTTGATTTTTCTTATTTAATTTTTTGTACTTCAATTTTAATCACTAATTTCATTCGTGAACTGCAGGATTCTCTTGCAGTGAATGCAACATTCACCCGAATCAGAACTCTTGCCTTTTGATCCAGAAAATGAAAGAACCTTTCGCACAAGAAGAAGGCAATAGAGAGAAATAATGGCAGAACAAAAACGACTACGTGGAGATGGAGAATCTGAGAATAATGCACCACCTATCTATAGGTCAATAATGGATAGCGCTTTTCCATCCATCAAAAATGTCAAAACAAGCATCATCAGGCCAACCATCGCAACAAATCATTTCGAGATAAAACCTGCCATCATTCAAATGGTGCAAAACACAGTCCAATTTGGTGGGATGAAAATCTATGACCCATATGCTCACCTAACAAATTTTCTAGAAATATGTTATACTTTCAAGATGCACGGAGTTTCTGATGACGCTATTCGTTTGCGTTTATTCCCTTTTTCTTTAAGAGATAAAGCTAAAGCATGGCTAAAAAGTCTACCTGCAGGTTCGACACCACTTGGGATGATCTCGCAAAAGCTTTTCTCACCAAATACTTCCCACCGTCCAAATCTATGAAGTTAAGAGCTGAAGGAGATGCCCACACCACCAATTACCAGACGGTTTTGTGGTACAAAATTTTTATTATGGTCTTCCTCACTCTAACCGTACCATGCTAGATGCAGCTGCAGGTGGTAATTTATTACGCAAATCACCAGAGGATGATTATGAGTTAATTGAGGAGATGGCATCTAGCAGCTATCACCCTCAATCTGACAGGGATGCAGCCAGGAGACCCGCAGGAATGCATCAAGTTGATGCATTCACCTCAGTAGCAGCTCAGCTTGAAGTCATGAATAAGAGGATTGAAGAGCTAACTCTAGGGCAGTCTGCGATGCGTATTCAAGAAGTGTGGTGTGAGAAATGTGGTGCTGAACACTTCACGAAAGACTGTCAGACAGTCAATCCATCATATCAGCCAGAGGGAGGCATTGTAAACCATGTAGGAAATCAAAACCGCCCTAGGAATGATCCATTTTCAAACACATATAACCCAGGGTGGAAACATCATCCAAATTTTTCTTGGGGAGGACAGAATAATCGATAGTATGGGAATCAGAACTACGAAAAATAGCCTCAATAGGAGAATTCAAGCATGGAACAGATGATGCAGAAGTTCATATCATCCACTGAGACCAGAATGCAGAATCAGGATGCATCGATCAAGAATTTAGAAATTCAAATAGGGCAGTTAGTGTCTAGCAGAGAGTTGGGTACTTTACCAAGTGACACGGAAAAGAACCCAAAGGAGCAGGTCAAGGCAGTTGAACTGAGAAGTGGAAAGAGAATCGAATCTGAGAGACAAGGCGAGAAAGAGCCAGAACCAGCTATATTAGAAAAAACTGCAGGTAAGTCTTCTACTTCTACACAACCACCCATGTCACAGTCAAATATTGTTGTTCCACCACATTTTCCTGCAGCTCTCAAGAAGGCCAAGCTAGATTCTCAGTTTGCTAAATTCCTGGAAGTATTCAAGAAATTGAATATAAACATCCCTTTCGCCGACACATTGATGCAAATGCCCAGCTATGCTAAGTTTTTGAAGGAGATTCTCTCCAACAAGAGAAAATTGGAGGAGCATGCAATGATCAGTCTAACCAAAAATTGTTCAGCACTAGTTCAGAACAAGATCCCACCAAAGCAAAAAGATCCAGGGAGTTTTCTATCCCTTGTGTTATTAATGATGTGCAATTTCATAAAGCTTTGTGTGATTTAGGTTCTAGCATAAACTTAATACCATATTCTGTTTCAGGAAACTGAGCTTGGGATAGCCAAAATCCACCAGGATGTCATTACAATTGGCGGATAGGTGTATCAAATATCCAAGAGGGATAATAGAGGATGTGCTGGTGAAAGTCGAAAATTCATCTTCCCGGTGGATTTTGTTGTGCCTGATATGGAGGAAGACTTGGACATGCCACTTATTCTGGGAAGACCTTTCCTAGCGATAGTAAAAGCACTCATCGATGTCCAAAAGGGTGAATTACTTCTGAGAGTGGGAGAGGAGAAAATATCTTTTGATGTGTTTAATGCACTTAAATTTTCACAATGTAATGAAGAGTGTTTTCAAATAGATGATGTGGACTCACTTCTGTATGATTATGTGCATGATACGTTTCAGGAACCATTAGAAGCTGCACTTGTATCTCCACCTCATGAAGACAAAATCAATGAAGGAATAGAAGAGATGACTGCTTACTTGAATGATAACCAGTCATGGAGAAAATGTGGCAAGCTCAGACTCAAAGATCTTGGTGACCGGAAGGATTTAGTCCTCTAGAAACCAAGTCTTGAAGAACCGCCAAATGTTGAATTGAAACCATTACCAGCCCATCTAAAATATGTATTTCTAGGTGAGAATGAAAATTTACCTGTCATAATTTATTCTTCTTTGACAGGTGAGATGGAGGCCATGTTGGAAAACTCGGCGATCAGATCAATTAGGATTGATACCCGGTGCAGCGGAAGTTTAAAATTTTTATATGGAACGATTCCATAATGGGTATCAACCTTACGATTAAATTGTGTGTGTAAAAATTAAATAACGATTATAAAATTTTTACCTTTAATCTCGAATCGAGATTTTGGACACCAACAAATTTCTCTACTCTTGTTGTATATCCCTGGAACTGATGGACGAACTGTTCTTCAATCAGGTCCACGAACGGATATTTAATCCCTCTGATAGATTGCACTAGAAAATCTATCAGAAGTTTCTACGAAGAGATTAACGAATTTGATCCGTTAAACCAGACTGTAATTCAAAATCACAGGCTGGATTTTACCGAGTAGAGAGGGAGGGGGGCGGCCACTATTGATAGAAAATACTTAGGTTTTCGAAAATTGTGACCTGTTGTGTATAATTTCTGTACTGCAATAACTTATTTATAATGTAGGCCACTAACAGCTTAGGGCCCATTAGTCATAAGTTCAAGCCCGACAAGCAAAGCCCGCATGTTCAGAAATTAATATAAAATTCATCGTGACTCCGATTGATAAACCGATTTCACCAATGTGCACAGAAACCATTTCTGCACCTTTTAAAGTCAAGATAAATTTTTCTGAATCCAAATTCAGTTATTTCCAAAAATGCTCATCCCTATGTCATTTTAGGAAATCTTACTCCTCTACTCATAATTAAGAAGTCCAACTTCTTTGTTCATTAAATTTAACTCTTTAAATTTAACTATCTCAACGGGGATTAAAAATCCATTACACTGTGTGACCCTCAATGGTTCAGGGATACAGCTAGCCGTGGGCTCACAACTCCTTGTGACTCGGAACAACAATTTCCGACTTGCCCATCGAATCATGGTAAGAGCGCCTAGCAACATCGCCCCATGATTCCCTAGGTATCACTGATAGTGCCTACAAGAACCAATAGATTTTGGTTAGCGTACAGTACGGTCCCTTCATCCATATATCCCGATCGAATCAACAACCATTGGTAAATCGAGAGTCGTTCGAGATTCGATAACTATGCAATACATCTTGAAGATCAAATAGTGACATCGCATGTGCTACTAAGAAACCATTTCTTAAATCACATCATGTACTCTGGCCAGAGATTCGTCACACTAATATCTCCTCAGATCGCATAGGATATCCACACTCGCAAGTATGTGGTGAATCCTTGACAACAATGCATCGACTCCTATATGTGTTGTAACTGTACCCAATCCCGACACCTGATGACCCCAATAGAGTCGGTAAACGAGTCAAAGCACAGTACTAGCATATAGAGTCTCAATGATGTTTCAAGTAGTAAGGACTAATGGTGTACAACCAAAACCGCGGACTATTTCCACTCGATAATTGATAACCACTTGGAAAGTCCGGATAGGGTAGTTCGATCATTCATCGTATGAATATCCATTTGCATGCTTCGAACATCTCCATGTTCCTTACCAATGAAACGTGGTACTCTGCATCGCAAATGCTAGTCTCAAACTCGAGCGATCCTTATCCTTATTATCGGACGGCTCAATCGACTAGGAACAGTTTAGAATATACAGTGACTATAAGATGTGTTTCATGATAGACATCTCCATGTTCTACCACATCTTACATACACTATAGTATATTCAAGGTCTTTATCAAAACAACAATAGTATATCACAATATAACAATATGAAGAAAGATAAAGTCATTGCCTTTAATAAAAGTGTAAATAATATTAAACAAAAGATTGTTTATACAAAGAGTCATCAAAGCCCTTAGCCACAAGTTGGCTCACCGGGCACCCACTCTTTCAATCTCCCACTTGCCCTAAAGCCAACTAGTCATACTACGTAGACCCATTGATTCACGATGTTTGTCAAACAATGGTTCTGGCAAGGGCTTAGTAAGTGGATCAGCGATATTGTCTGCAGAGGCCACTCTTTCGACAGTGATGTCTCCTCTTTCCACAATCTCCCGGATGATGTGGTATTTCCTCAGTACGTGTTTGGATCTTTGATGAGACCTTGGTTCCTTTGCCTGAGCAACGGCACCCGTGTTGTCACAGTACACCGGGACTGGACCAACAACTTCAGGAATGACGCCCAACTCTTGGACGAAATTCCTCATCCAAACGGTCTCTTTAGCAGCAGCTGATGCTGCAATGTATTCTGCTTCAGTGGTGGAATCCGCTGTGGTGTCCTGCTTGGAACTCTTCCAAGAGCCAGCACCGCCATTGAGCATGAACACAAATCCAGAGGTTGACTTCGAGTCATCCACGTCACTTTGGAAGCTAGAGTCGGTATAGCCTTCCAATTTTAGTTCTCTTCCTCCATATACCATGAACATATTCTTAGTCCTTCGTAAGTACTTAAGAATGTCCTTCACGGCTTTCCAATGCATTTGACCGGGATTAGCTTGATATCTGCTCGTGACACTCAGAGCAAATGCTACATCTGGTCTGGTAGATATCATCCCATACATGATACTACCTATGGCTGACGTATATGGTACATGTGTCATTTTCTCTATCTCTTCATCAGTCTTGGGACACATAGACTTGGATAGAGAAACTCCATGACACATGGGTAGATGTCCTCTCTTGGACCCATCCATTGAAAAACGTTTCAATATGGTGTCGATGTAGGTTGATTGAGTGAGTCCTATCATTCTCTTAGATCTATCTCTATAGATCTGTATCCCAAGAATATAGGATGCCTCACCCAAATCCTTCATCGAGAATCTACCTGATAACCATATCTTTGTTGACTGCAACATCCCTACATCATTCCTAATGAGTAGAATGTCATCAACATAAAGTACTAAGAATATCACAGCATCCTTAACTACTTTCTTGTACACGCATGGTTCCTCCGGATTCTTGATGAAACCAAAATCTTTTATTGTTTCATCAAATTTCTGGTTCCAACTTCTTGATGCTTGTTTTAGACCATAAATTGATCTCTGAAGCTTGCATACCTTATGCTCGCTTCCCATGGATGTGAAACCCTCAGGCTACTTCATATAGATTTCTTCCTTAATGTCTCCATTAAGAAAAGCAGTCTTCACATCCATTTGCCATATCTCATAGTCATACCATGCAGCTATGGCAATAAGGATTCTTATGGACTTGAACATTGCAACTGGTGAAAAGGTTTCATCATAGTCAACTCCTTGTCTTTGAGTATAACCTTTTGCCACCAATCGCGCCTTGTAGGTCAATACCTTACCATTAGGCCCAAGCTTTCTCTTGTAGATCCATTTACACCCTATTGGAACAATTCCATCGGGAGGATCTACTAAAGACCAAACTTGGTTTGTATGCATCGAATCTATTTCCGACTGCATAGCTTCAAGCCATAAATTTGAATCCGCATCAGAAATTGCTTCCTTGAAGTTTCTTGGATCACATCCAACATCGGGTTCATCTTGATCCCCTTCAAGAAGAAGACCATATCGAATAGGAGGTCTAGAAGTCCTCTCGGATCTTCTAGGTATAGGCGTGTCCAGCAATGGTTCCTGAGGTGTAGGATCGTTATTTTGTATTTCGGGTTCTTCTCGAATTTCTTCGAGTTCCATCATCTCGCCTTTCTTATCCAATAAGAACTCCTTCTCTAAGAAGGTGGCATTCCTTGAAACAAACACCTTTGTTTCAGCAGGATAATAGAAATAATATCCGATTGAATTCTTCGGATACCCTACAAAATAATATAAGCTGGATCGACTATCCAACTTATCTCCCACTGTCCGCTTCACGTAAGCAGGACATCCCCAAATCCTCAAGTACGAGTACTTAGGAGCTTTGCCATTCCATAACTCGTATGGTGTTTTGTCCACTGCTTTAGTGTGGACGTTGTTCAACAACAATACCGCTGTTTCAAGCGCATAGCCCCAAAATGAAGGTGGAAGCTCAGTGAAGCTCATCATGGATCGAACCATGTCCAACAAAGTTCGATTACGACGCTCCGATACACCATTAAGCTGTGGTGTCATAGGAGGAGTCCACTGAGAGAGAATCCCATTCTCTTTTAGATAGTCCAAAAACTCGGTACTTAAGTATTCTCCACCTCGATCCGATCGAAGTGCTTTAATACTTTTACCTAGCTTGTTTTCTACTTCAGCCTTGAATTCTTTGAACTTTTCAAACGCTTCAGACTTATATTTCATTAAATATAAATACCCATATCTCGAATAATCATCAGTAAAGGTAATGAAGTAGGTGGGGCCATATTGAGTACCAACTCTAAATGGACCACAAACATCTGTATGGATCAAATCTAACAGATTTTGACTACGCTCAGGTTTCCCCTTAAAAGAAGATTTAGTCATTTTTCCTTTTAGGCAGGATTCACAAGTAGGTAGAGAGTTAATATCAGACATATCAAACATGCCCTCTCCCACTAGCTTGTTCATCCTCCTTGAGGAAATATGACCTAGCCTAGCATGCCAAAGGTTTGCCGGGTTTTGGCTATCGATTTTCCTTTTGTTTGTTGTTGCCGGTTTATCAACTTAATTTATTGGAACGTCTTTTAGTTTTAAGTTGTATAGATCGTTTTCAAGTTGTCCATTTCCAATCAAACATTCATTCTTGTAAATATTGCAAATCCCATTCACAAAATTGCAAGAATAACCATCTCTATCAAGCATAGAAACAGAAATAATGTTTTTAATCAAATCCGGAACAAATAAAACATCTCTTAAAAGTAACTTAAAACCGTTCTGCAAAATTAAATAAACATCTCCCATGGCTTTAACTTCAACTCTGGAACCATTTCCGAGCCTCAGCTGGGTCTCACCCATTCTAAGCCTGCGACTTCTTGTCATCACCTGCAAATCATTGCAAATGTGAGATCCACATCCGGTATCCAATACCCAAGAAGTAGTATTAAGTGAAACATTTATTTCAATATAGAACATACCCTTCGCAGTTCGCAACTGCTCTAGATATTCCTTGCAGTTACGCTTCCAATGACCGGGCTTCTTGCAGTAATGGAAAACATCCTTGGATTTTTCCATGTTTGAAGCCTTTGTCTTGTACTTCTTCTCGGGTTCGATTTTCTTGGGTGGGGCAGAACGTTTCTTGCCCTTTGTACTTGTCCCCTTCTTAGCAGAAGAAGAGGAGCCCACCAAGAAAGCCGGTTTATCCTTCTTTAATGTGGATTCATATGTCACAAGCATATTGACCATCTCTTCAAGGGAGGCCTCTATCTTGTTCATATTGAAATTCACCACAAATCCGTCAAACGAAGAAGGAAGAGACAGAAGTAGTAAGTCCACGTTGAGTTCATGCTCCAACACCAAATCAAGGGTTACCAACTTCTGTATGAGCCAAATCACTCGTACCCCATGATCACGGACCGAAGTCCCTTCACGCATGCGACACGTCATTAGCTCCTTTACAGTAGAGAACCTTTCAGCCCTCGATTGAGCCCCAAAAAGTTCCTTGAGTTGAACGTGAATGTCAGCAGCATTCACGGTGTCCTCAAATCGCCTCTGGAGTTCATCAGACATCGAGGCTTGCATATAACATTTGGTCTTGATATCATGGTCCCACCATGTATCAAGTTTGGCTAACTCTTCCGGACTTACGTCAGCTGGTGCTTCCTTCGGAGGAGATTTTTCTAGCACGTAGAGCATCTTCTCCGAAGTCAAGACAATCTTCAACTTACGGAACCATTCCGTATAGTTTGCGCCAGTCAACTTATTTTGTTCGAGGATCGAGAAAAGTGGATTACGCGAATTCATCTTATGAAATACTGAAAAGAAACAGACAAATATCAGTGATTGTTTAAGCAATTTACTAAGACATAAAATAGGCGATATTTATTTTATGAATCTCACTCCCACTATTTTAACGATTTCACTACCCTCTAGTGAAAATGGGAAACTGTTTTCCTTAGTGAGAACATGGAGTCCAATTGACAATCTATGATCCCGAATAATATCAGCCAACCATAATTTCAAAAGTTAGAGCCCAATTGCTTCCAAAGCAACCTCCATGTTTTTACCTCATGTCCAATAAGGGCCCAATAATATGACGCCGTTTATTGTGACATGTCAAGATGACCCATCAATATTAAGTTGTGATGGACGGTCGCCATGTGGATCCCCCAATAATATGAGCCGATCCCATGGGAGTTCCACCCAACTTACAATATGTGTCGATCCAATGTACAGCTTTCCGACGAACGGCCCCCCCCAATAATATGAGCCGGACCGTATCCGCGGGTAGCATCTCATACATTGATCGTTGATGGAAGGTAGGAACATTTAAACAAATTTAAATTTCCTTTATTTATCTTGATATCAATTTTAAATCATATTTAAAATGAGGGATTTTAATTATAAAAATTTGTCTCATCCTTTTTAAAGTTTTGTATGCTTGCCGGATTCACACAATTTTGTCTAAAACATGCATACAACTATAATATCACATATTATATAGGATGATCGATTCCATTTCTAATCGACCCGTGGTTGCCAATCACGAGTCTTAGTTCAATCCTAGGTAATATGCAGTATGCAATGCAATCCTATTACATTTGCTTCCAATTTACATTTCTTCTGTCTTTATTGTCTGCTGGGCCCACCTCCATCTTCAAATCTTGATCTCCCACTAAATCTAATGTATTTACAATAAATAACAATGACAAGTAGGGGATACATTTTAAGGGGTGGGAACGGGCCATAAACCAAGCCCACTTTTATTACATATGACATTCATATTGGGCCATAAACCAGGCCCATTAATAAATCCAACAACAATAAAAACAAATGTAAATTCCTAACATACACCTACAAAATTGGTCATGGCAATCGATCATCCTTATCCAATAACATTTAATTCAAAATTAATTTATTGGATAACATGCAATGGCAATTTAAATTCAAAAGGATAAAATCATATTTCATATATAAAATCATATTTTACATACAAAATCATATTTTATCTTTTTATCAAATAAAATCATATTTTATCTATAAAATCCAATTTTATACATAAAATCATATTTTACTCAATATACTCATAAGATCATATCTTATCATCAATTGTACCAAAAATAATTAATTTCAAAATTCAATTTAAGGATAAAATATTAAAATTTTCCAAAAATTCAAATTTATCCAAAAATCAATTTTAAAATTTTCGGACTCGAACAATTCGATCCGATGCCTCGTGGACCAATCAAAACAATTTTCGATCGGACCAAAAATAGAATTTTAACATATTAAAATTTAATTTAAAAATTAAAAATAATTTTTCCCGCGGGCCGCCAGGGACATTCCCGGGCTGCCCGCGCCCTAATGGGGAAAAACCCGGGCAGCCCGGCTGCCCCTAGGGCAGCGACGATCGCTGCCCCTGCCTCGGGCAGCGATCCAATCGCTGCCCGGGTTTTTGCCCGAAAAAATATTTTATTTTTAAATATTTATTTTGTTTCAAAAACCGAGGTTTTAAAAAAATTTTGTACAATCGATTAATTTAATCGCTTGATCTGAGCAACCTGGCTTTGATACCACTGTTGGAAAACTCGGCGATCAGATCAATTAGGATTGATACCCGGTGCAGCGGAATTTTAAAATTTTTATATGGAACGATTCCATAATGGGTATCAACCTTACGTTTAAATTGTGTGTGTAAAAATTAAATAACGATTATAAAATTTTTACCTTTAATCTCGAATCGAGATTTTGGACACCAACAGATTTCTCTGCTCTTGTTGTATATCCCTGGAACTGATGGACGAACTGTTCTTCAATCAGGTCCACGAACGGATATTTAATCCCTCTGATAGATTGCACTAGAAAATCTATCAGAAGTTTCTACGAAGAGATTAACGAATTTGATCCGTTAAACCAGACTGTAATTCAAAATCACAGGCTGGATTTTACCGAGTAGAGAGGGAGGAGGGCGGCCACTATTGATAGAAAATACTTAGGTTTTCGAAAATTGTGACCTGTTGTGTATAATTTCTGTACTGCAATAACTTATTTATAATGTAGGCCGCTAACAGCTTAGGGCCCATTAGTCATAAGTTCAAGCCCGACAAGCAAAGCCCGCATGTTCAGAAATTAATATAAAATTCATCGTGACTCCGATTGATAAACCGATTTCACCAATGTGCACAGAAACCATTTCTGCACCTTTTAAAGTCAAGATAAATTTTTCTGAATCCGAATTCAGTGATTTCCAAAAATGCTCATCCCTATGTCATTTTAGGAAATCTTACTCCTCTACTCATAATTAAGAAGTCCAACTTCTTTGTTCATTAAATTTAACTCTTTAAATTTAACTATCTCAACGGGGATTAAAAATCCATTACACTGTGTGACCCTCAATGGTTCAGGGATACAGCTAGCCGTGGGCTCACAACTCCTTGTGACTCGGAACAACAATTTCCGACTTGCCCATCGAATCATGGTAAGAGCGCCTAGCAACATCGCCCCATGATTCCCTAGGTATCACTGATAGTGCCTACAAGAACCAATAGATTTTGGTTAGCGTACAGTACGGTCCCTTCATCCATATATCCCGATCGAATCAACAACCATTGGTAAATCGAGAGTCGTTCGAGATTCGATAACTATGCAATACATCTTGAAGATCAAATAGTGACATCTCATGTGCTACTAAGAAACCATTTCTTAAATCACATCATGTACTCTGGCCAGAGATTCGTCACACTAATATCTCCTCAGATCGCATAGGATATCCACACTCGCAAGTATGTGGTGAATCCTTGACAACAATGCATCGACTCCTATATGTGTTGTTACTGTACCCAATCCCGACACTTGATGACCCCAATAGAGTCGGTAAACGAGTCAAAGAACAGTACTAGCATATAGAGTCTCAATGATGTTTCAAGTAGTAAGGACTAATGGTGTACAACCAAAACCGCGGACTATTTCCACTCGATAAGTTATAACCACTTGGAAAGTCCGGATAGGGTAGTTCGATCATTCATCGTATGAATATCCATTTGCATGCTTCGAATATCTCCATGTTCCTTACCAATGAAACGTGGTACTCTGCATCGCAAATGCTAGTCTCAAACTCGAGCAATCCTTATCCTTATTATCGGACGGCTCAATCGACTAGGAACAATTTAGAATATACAGTGACTATAAGATGTGTTTCATGATAGACATCTCCATGTTCTACCACATCTTACATACACTATAGTATATTCAAGGTCTTTATCAAAACAACAATAGTATATCACAATATAACAATATGAAGAAAGATAAAGTCATTGCCTTTAATAAAAGTGTAAATAATATTAAACAAAAGATTGTTTATACAAAGAGTCATCAAAGCCCTTAGCCACAAGTTGGCTCACCGGGCACCCACTCTTTCAAGCCAGACTGCTGGATGTTCTCAAAAATCACAAGAGTGTATTTGCTTGGAATGTAGCAGATATCAAAGGAATTAATCCATCCATTTGCATGCATAAAATCCTAATGGAAGAGAGCATCAACCCCTTGGTCCAACCACAGAGGAGATTGAATCCCAAGATGCAAGAAGTAGTGAAAGCTGAAACGATAAAACTTCTGGATGCAGGTATTATTTATCCCATTTCTGATAGTGCATGGGTGAGTCCGGTTCAGTGTGTACCGAAAAAAGGAGGGATAACTGTCATTAAGAATGAGCAGAATGAGCTGATACCTACTAGGACAGTTAAAGGTTGGTGGGTGTGTATAGATTTTAGGAATTGAATGACGCAACCCGTAAGGACCATTTTCCCCTCCCCTTCATTGACCAAATGCTAGAAAGGCTTGCTGGGTATGAATTCTATTACTTTTTAGATGGATATTCAGAATACAATCAAATTGCGATTGCACTTGAAGATCAGGATAAAACAACTTTTACTTGCCCATATGGTACGTTTGCTTATAGACGTATGCCTTTTGGTCTTTGAAATGCTCCTGCAACTTTTCAGAGATGCATGACTGCTATATTTCATGACATGGTTGAAAGTTTTCTAGAAATATTCATGGATGATTATTCCATTTTTGGTGAGATGCGAGGAGATGAACTTGGTACTAAACTGGGAAAATTTCGATTTCATGGTAACAGAAGGTATTGTATTAGGGCACCAAATATCTGAGCAGGGAATCGAGGTGGACAGGGCTAAGGTGCACGTCATTCAGAATTTTCCCCTTCCGACGACGATCAAGGGAGTCAAAAGTTTTCTAGGCCATGTCGGTTTTTATCGGCGGTTCATTAAAGATTTTTCAAAAATTGCAAAACCTCTGTCTTCTCTATTGATGAAAGATGCACCTTTTAATTTTGATTCTCATTGTTTGTAGGCATTTGAATCTCTGAGAGAAAAATTGGTGACTGCACCAGTACTGACATCACCTAACTGGGATCTCCCATTTGAGGTCATGTGTGATGGAAGTGACTCAGCTGTTGGCGCTGTACTTGGCCAAAGAATAGACAAGGTATTCCGTACTATTTACTATGCTAGCAAAACATTAAATGAAGCCCAACTGAATTATGCCACCACTGAAAAGGAGTTGCTAGTTGTAGTCTTTGCACTTGACAAGTTCCATTCATACCCTGTCCTTTCAAAAATTACTGTATACACTGATCACTCTGCCATAAGACACCTATTGGGTAAGAAATATGCAAAACCTAGGTTGATTAGGTGGATCCTGATCTTACAGGAATTTGATTTAGAGATAAAGGATAAGAAAGGAGTATAAAATATCGTAGCTGATCACTTGTCTAGACTAGAAAGCAATCCTGAATGTGCACATAATGATATTGAGGACATAGATGATTGGTTTCCTGATTAAAAGTTGTTTGCCATAGAAAATTCTCCTTGGTATGCTAATTTTGCAAATTACGTGGTCACGGGCACACTCCCACATAACTTGTCTTTTCATCAAAAGAAAAAATTTATGTCAGATGTAAAGCATTATTTTTGGGAAGAACCTTTCTTGTTTAAAATTTGTGCTGACTCAATGATCCGGAGATGTGTGGCGGAAGGAGAGATGAAAAGTATCCTCAGTCATTGTCATGACCGTGAGGTACGTGGCCATGCTGGGCCAATAAAGACGGAAACTAAGGTACTTGAATGTGGGTTCTATTGGCCAAATCTGTTTAAAGACGCAATGTCTTTTGTCATTGAGTGTGATAGATGTCAGCGAACAGGTAATATCTCAAACCGTCATGAAATGTCTTTAAATAATATTATTGAGTGTGAGATATTTGATGTGTGGGGAATCGATTTTATGGGACCATTTCCAAACTCTTTTACAAAAAAATACATTTTGGTCGCCGTCGATTATGTTTTTAAATGGGTAGAGGCTGAAGCTTTTGCAACTAATGATGCACAGGTGGCCCTAAAATTTTTAAATAAAAACATTTTTAAACGGTTTGGTACACCCCATGCTATTATTAGTGATGGTGGCACCCACTTTTGCAACAAACTCTTTGAAAAACTTTTGAAGAAATATGGTGTGATGTGATGATATTTTCCTATATTTATGTGTGTTAATTGGTGTGATTAGAAGAGTTTTCATTGATTAAATTCATTGTATAGTTACTAATTAATATTTTTTGTTTGATTTAGGAAAAGTGAATAAATGGAGCTAAAGATGGAAGGAAAGAGCCGAGATAAGAGAAGAATTACGAAGTAGCACAGAAAATCATTTTTAAATTTAGCCAAATCCAAATCCGATCACCACCATTCAGAATGAAGTTTAAGATGTTTTAAAGAAATTTTCCAAATTTCAGCTCAATCCGATGGCTCGATCTCTGGATATGAATTTTTCAAAATCGCTGCTTGCTGGAAAAAAAATGCTCGCTCGATCCGTCAAATTTAACCGATCGAGCGGGAGCAGAAAGAAAATCTGGACAGAAAGTTGGCATAATTTGGGGCACTCGATCCGTGCAATTTAACCAATCGAGCGAGCGAGACAAAAAGTCGGGAATCTATATTTTAAATAGGAAACTTTCTTGGGAATGAATCTATACTTTAAATATCATCTAGAACTCAAAAATAAATCATCTTTGGATGATAGAAAGCTTGAAGAACTCTCTTGGCGGCTAGGTTTATTCTCTTTTCTTAGATTTAATTTTCATTCATGAATTTTTTTAGAAATTTCATGAATATTGTTGGCTAAGTTTTAGTACTTGGTTGAGGAAGACGAACCCTTGAGTTATTTTATTTGTGAGATTCGAATTTTTCATTGTTTAATTCCAAATTTCATATCAAGAGTTGTTTTGGATTGATTGTCATGCTTGTATGTGAGATTTTAGGATTGATCACCTTAGGATTTTGCTATACAATCTATTGCTAAATTAGAACTCAAATCCGTAATTGTTTGAATCATCTGATTTGTGAAGCAACTATGATTAATATTTTCTGCTGTTGAATTTGTTAAATCGTAGGAACAACCATTGACTATATTAAATACAATAGCTGGTATTGTGTTGTCTAGATTCATCAGTTTTACTCATTTGAACCCTATCGTGGATTTAAATCTAATCGCTGGTATTGGGTTAATTTATGGGGTAAAGGTTAACTTAGAACACTGGTGTCTAGTTAACTAAAATTAAGGTGAAACAGGAATTAAATTTCCAATGATGAATATGCAATGTGAATTAATTATTTTTAGGGAATCGATGATTGAATGAATAATTTCAAGGGTGTAGTCGACCGACACCAAGTCTCGTTAATTTATTGATCTTTCTTATTTTAATTCTTGCATAGTAGTTTATAAAATCAAAAAACCCCTTTTATTATTTTCAGTATTTTTAGAACACTATTTAAATTTCACTTTACTCGTGGGAATGATCCCTACTCACACTACTGCATATTTTGTTATCTGATTTGAGTTGGATAATTTGGGCGTGACACGACTAAGCGCTACCAAATTTTTGCGCCGTTTCCGGGGAACAGTGTTTAATTTATTTGTGTTCTTTTTTTTGTTTATTTTTTTTATTCTTTCCCCAGTGCTTCTCGGGTTTGTTCATGCTTTTACGTGACTCTTTGGAAGTAGAATTTCCATAGGACCCGGAGATAGAAGGAACTTTGCATAGGCGAAGGAGAAAAGCTCGTAAGAGACTAGAAGAGGAAGAGCGCGTGGTTGAAGATCTGACAAGAGCAATGGCTGACAACGCCAATCTGAGTTTGAGACAAATGGGCCCTCCTGATCCCAACCAGCAGTCTTTATGCATTACTTTTCCTACTCTAGAAAATAATTCTACTTTTGAACTTAAATCTGGACTAATACATTTGTTGCCTGCTTTTCATGGTCTTGCAGGTGAGGATCCCCACAAGCACTTAATGGAATTCTATGTGGTGTGCACAAGCATGAAACCCCATGGAGTAACAGATGAGAAAATTCAATTGAGAGCCTTTCCTTTTTCTTTAAAGAATGCTGCTAAGGATTGGCTATACTACCTACCTTCTGGATCCATTACCACCTGGACAGATATGAAGCTGATCTTCTGAAAGAAGTATTTTCCAGCTTCAAGAGCAGTAAATATCAGAAAGGAGATCTATGGCATTAAACATCATACAGGAGAGTCACTTCACGAGTATTGGGAGAGGTTCAAGAAGCTTTGTGCTAGCTGTTCGCAGCACTAGATAAGTGAAAATCTTTTAATCCAATACTGTTATGAAGGTTTGTTGTATCATGACAGGAGTATGTTAGATGCGGCCAGTGGAGGAGTTTTTGTGGACAAAACTCCAGTTCAAGCAAGGAATTTAATCGATAATATGACTGCTAATTTTCACCAATTTGGCACTAACAACGAGGTAAATGTTTCTTCTCTTGAACAACAATTGATTGAGCTGACGTCTCTTGTGCGTCAAATGGCTGTAGGAAATGGACAGAATGTGAAAATGTGTGGAATCTGTGTTGCAGTGGGACATGCAACTGACATGTGTCTCACACTTCAAGAGGGATCTACTGAACAAGTCAATGCAGCAGGAGGATTTCCTGGGCCACCACAGCAGAGAAATTATGATCCTTATTCGAAAACATTCAATCCAGGTTGGAAGGATCATCCAAACCTCAGATATGGAAATCATGCAATGAACCAGCCTGCACCACCAGTGAATCAATCGAATTCTCAAGCTTATAGGCCACCGTATCTTCCACAACCACAGCGTCCTCAAGTTCCAACGCCTGGTGAGTTTCTAGAAAACATTGTTAAGTATCTTGCTACTAATACTGTAACTTTTCAACAGGAAACTCGAGCAAGTATCCAACACTTGAACACTCAAATGGGGCAGTTGGCAACCACGATCAATAGGTTGGAGGCACTGAATTCTAACAATTTAACCTCACAGATAGTGGTGAATCCGAAGGAGAATGTGAGTGCAATCACCTTGAGGAGTGGAAAAGAGTTGAAGGTTAATGAAGAAGTGGTGAAAGAACTAGTACAAAACAAAGATGAGCAGGAATTCAAGGTAGAAGAAGACGAAACAGTTCAAATGGACGCACCAAAAGGTAAGTTCCCTCCTTTTTCTGAGTATAAACCTGTAGCCCCTTTTCCCTTAGCATTGAAAGAGTCTAGGAAGGATGAAGGAATTAAGGGGTTGTATGAAGTTTTTTGTAGATGTGAGGTGAATATTACTTTATTAGATGTTATCAAACAAATACCTTGCTATGCTAAATTTTTGAAAGAGTTGTGTACTGTGAAGAGAAAACACAAACTGAAGGGGTGTCAGAAAGTTGAATTGGGAGAACAGGTTTCTGCCGTAATTCAAAGAAAAATACCTACAAAATGCAAGGACCCAGGTATGTTTTCTGTTCCTTGTAAAATAGGAGATGTTCAGCTTGACACGACCATGCTAGATTTAGGATCATCGATTAATGTCATGTCATACTCTGTTTATGCTTCCTTAAACTTAGGGCCTTTAAATAAAACTGAAATTGTTATCCTGATGGCTGATAGATCTACTATTTATCCTACAGTTATGTTAGAAGATGTTCTTGTGCAAGTTGACAATTTGGTCTTTCCTGCTGATTTCTATGTGCTTGATATGAAAAATAATGATTTGAATAGTCCTATTTTGTTAGGACGACCATTTCTTAAAACTTCAAAGTCCATCATAGATGTTAACAATGACACTATCACTACGGAGTTTGATAGGGAGGCTGTTAAGTTTCATATTTTTGATGCCCTTCAAATTCCTGATTGTGAAAGTGTTGTTAATAATTTTGATGTCATTAATCACTTGTCGCAAGAACACAAGAAGGTTGTGAATGAGGATAAATTTAAGGAGGTTATTGCAAGACCTATTGAGTACTACTGAAAGTTTTCGTTCTGATCTGTAGGTACCCAAGAAATCGAAGCAGAGGAAGCAAAGACCAAAAATTAATGCAAAACTATGCAAGTGGGTGAAGGTGGTTAGAAAAACTAGATATGAACCACCATAAGCAAAAGAAGCATACAGTCGGGCCGATGACTGTAAACAGAGGCGCTGCTTGGGAGGCAACCCAAGGGGAGTATTTCTTTTCATTCTTAGTTTTTTAATTATTTTTGTTTTGTATTTTTTCTTAAATTTGGGACAATGTAAGATTTTAAGTATGGAGGAGAGACTTAGTCAGTCATTGAGAGAATTTAGCCGTTTTTATGAAGAAAAAATTTTTTTAGAGCTCATAGTTTGTGATGAATTTGACTGTTGAAATTCACTAGCCCATGATCATATCTAATTGATCGCGTGCATTATTTTGAAAATATATGATTTTCTAACCTTGAAACACTTTGATCTCCAATGCAAATTAGACTTTGATATGGTTGTTGAATATTTTTTTTAAGCACGCATGAGTCATGGCTTGTGAATTGTATATGACATAGTGAAGGTCGTGTGAGCCTTGTGATAGTCTTACGAAGTTTCTAGCCTATCAACCTCCCTTTTGAGCTTAATCGAAAAAAGAAAAAGAAAAATAGTAAAGAATGGAGTTAGTAAGGTGAGGGGAGGCATTGGAATGGGGATTGAAATTGTAGTCCTATAAATTCCAAGAGCTAAATATGGAGGAGAATGTATGGAGTTGAGGATAACCGGGTGAAATATTTCGGACAAGTGAAAAGACTATAAAATTTCTCAATGGTTTAATTTGTTTTGTTGGTGTGCAACTTGAGCTATTGTGGGGTTTTACATTGAATGGATCTGTGAAGTGTGCATGACACTGGCTAATGACCAAACACACACACACGTTCGGGGCTATATCTCTAGTTGAAATGTCTGAATATTGAGCTTGTTCCGTTGTTAGCATTTTAACGTCTTTCTTGATCATGAATTGACTTTAATCCTGAGGCACAAATGTGAAGATCATGGTTATTTTTTTTATGGATTATGAGTTCGAGCTTATTTTTGGTTTTGTGTTGCACGAGACGAGCAAGAATTAAGTATGGGAGAGTTTGATGTGATGATATTTTCCTATATTTATGTGTGTTAATTGGTGTGATTAGAAGAGTTTGCATTGATTAAATTCATTGTATAGTTACTAATGAATGTTTTTGGTTTGATTTAGGAAAAGTGAATAAATGGAGCTAAAGATGAAAAGGAAGAGCCGAGATAAGAGAAGAATTACGAAGCAGAAATGGTCAGAAAATCATTTTTAATTTTAGAGAAATCCAAATCCGATCTTAATGAAGTGCAAGATGTTTTGAAGCAGCTGTCCAAATTTCAGCTCAATCCAACGACTAGATTTCCGGATATGAATTTTTCAAAATCGCTGCTCGCTGGAAATAAAGATGCTCGCTCGATCCGTCAAATTTAACCGATCGAGCGGGAGCAGAAAGAAAATTTGGTCAGAAAGTTTGCATAATTTGGGGTGCTCGATCCGTGCAATTTAACCGATCGAGCGAGCAAGACGAAAAGTTGGGAATTTATATTTTAAGAAGGAAACTTTCTTGGGAAGGACTCTATACTTTAAATATCATCTAGAACTCAAAAATAGATCATCTTTGGATGGTAGAAAGCATGAAGAACTCTCTTGGCGGCTAGGTTTATTCTATTTTCTTAGATTTAATTTTCTTTCATGAATTTTTCTAGAAAATTCATGTATATTGTTGGCTAAGTTTTAGTACTTGGTTGAGGAAGATGAACTCTTGAGTTATTTTATTTGTGAGATTTGAATTTTTCATTGTTTAATTCCAAATTGCGTATCAAGAGTTGTTTTGGATTGATTGCCATGCTTGTATGTGAGATTTTAGGACTCAAATCTGTAATTGTTTGAATCATCTGATTTGTGAAGCAACTATGATTAATATTTCTGCTGTTGAATTAGTTAAATCGTAGGAACAACCATTGACTAGATTAAATACAATCGCCGGTATTGTGTTGTCTAGATTCATCAATTTTACTCATTTGAATGCTACCGAAGATTTAAATCTAATTGCTGGTATTGGGTTAATTTATGGGGTAAGGGTTAACTTAGAACGTTGGTGTCTAGTTAACTAAAATTAAGGTGAAACAAAAATTAAATTTCCAATGATGAATATTCAATGTGAATTAATTATTTTTAGGGAATCGATGATCGAATGAATAATTTCAAGGGTGTAGTCGACCGAAACCAAGTCTCGTTAATTTATTGATCTTTATTATTTTAATTCTTGCATAGTAGTATATAAAATCAAAAAACCCCTTTTATTATTTTCAGTATTTTAAGAACACTATTAAATTTCACTTTCTCGTGGGAACGATCCCTACTCAAACTACTGCATATTTTGTTATCTGATTTGAGTTGGGTAGTTTGGGCGTGACAAGACTAAGCGCTACCATGGTGTCAAGCACAAAGTTTCTACACCCTATCATCTCCAATCTAGTGGCCAAGTAGAAGTTTCCAATCGAGAAATCCAACAAATTTTGGAAAAGAGTGTGAGTACAAACATGAAAGATTGGGCACTTCGACTTGATGATGTTTTATGGGCCTATAGAATAGCTTTCAAAACTCCTATAGGAACCTCGCCATATAGACTGTTGTTTGGTAAAGCATATCATTTGCCAGTTGAGTTAGAGCATAGAGCGTATTGGGCCATCAAGATACTAAACTTTGAATTTGCTGCTGCAGGTGAAAAGAGACTGCTTGAACTGAACCAATTGGAGGAATTTTGAGACAACGCATATGACATGGAGGTATTGTACAAGGATCGAACTAAGAGGATACATGACAGACGCATTCGCCATCGAGAATTCAGAGAAGGAGATGCGGTCTTGTTATTTAACTTCCGGTTGAGGCTCTTTCCCGGAATATTGAAGTCTAGGAGGTCTGGCCCCTACAAAATCACCAGGGTGTATCCATCGGGGGTCATTGAGATAAAAGATGCTAGAAATGAGTCTTTCACAGTCAATTCTTAGAGACTAAAACATTATGTGGGAGGTGACGTTGATTCCATGCAAGTCATCACCACACTGACTGATCAAGACTAGTTTGGGGAGGAGAAAATTCAAGCTCTAGACTTTAAATTGAGAACTACTTTCTTCACTCTCTTTTGTTTAGTTCTGTCAGACTTGTTTTTATTTTATTTTATGTTTTTTAGTTTTGAATTTTTTTCGTACTGTTTTAAAAAATTTCAGTGCGCTCGCGTGGTCATTTTCTACCGCCCGAGCGCCCAGCCTCTGTTTTATAGATTTTGTTTCAAACTGGGGTGCGCCCGCACGGTAGTTTTCTACCGCCCGCGCGCACACTCTCTGCTTTTAAATTTTTTGCTCAAAGGGGTATGCGCCCGCGCGGCTATTTTCTACCGCACGGGCGCCTCGCGCAGATCCAGTTTTTTAAAAAAACCCCAATCCCCTTTTTTTTTAATTTTTTTTTCCTCTTCCTCTTTCAAACCCTACGCCGCCTCCTCTTACCCCTAATTCTCACTTTTCTCCTCCCAAATCACAGGTATCTATCTTCTAATTCCTTATTTTCACTTAGGATGGGACCAAAGAGAGCAAAGATTGCTACCTCTCGTGCTTCTTCTTCATCCTCCACCATTATCGACGAAAAGTTCATCTCATTGGAGGCTAAAGCAAGATACGAAGCCGCCAAAATAAATAGGAATCCAATCCCCGAGAGAGGAATTGATCTATCCGAGAACCACACCATCTCTCTCGGCATCATTGAACGTGGCTGGACCGAGTTCTGCCGAAACCTCCCGCGTCCATCGTACCTTTAGTAAAGGAGTTCTATGCTAATGCCCCAGAACGAATCGATAACAAAGCTTTTGTGAGGGGTAAGTTTGTTTCTTTCGATCCTAAAACTATTAATGCTTTATTGCAAACCCCGGAGGTAGACGATAGCCAATTCCAAGCGTTTAAGGCTAGCCCGGATTATAATCTCATCTCTACTAAACTGTGCTATGATGGAAACGTTTTGAAGGACTCGGTCAAATTTTTGTCGTTTAAAGAAAAGTTTTTGAAGATGGAACCGGAATTGCGGTATGCATTTTTAACTCGCAGGATGATGTCGGTGTCCCACTCGCACGACGTGGTGATGAGCAAGGCTTTGTTGTTGTTTGCCCTACACAAACACTGGCCAATCAATGTAGGCAATCTCATTAACAGGAAGTTGTACAGGTCCATCCGCTTGACGAATATTGGCATATTTTTCCCATCTATTGTATCCGTCATTTGTGTGCAAGATGGAGTGGTATTTCAAGACGACGAGGAATGGAAACATCCAATGCAGGATGTGGACGCTTCAATTTTGAAAACAAATCAAACTTTCAGACTGCAAGAGTTTACTTCGCAAGGGCGGGAGAGTTCTGGACCCGGTCAATCTTCGAGGCACGCCCCTAAACCACCACCCGCTCGCCGCACCAGTAATGACACGGTGAATGAACTATCTGTTTGGGCCCAACATCATGAAGAGTGCCAGAATGTTCCATTTGATTATATGGACTCGATGCATGCTGTGATGAGAGGGCTGTGCGTCAATACCGGCATGGACCCTGCGAATTTTTCAGAACCACCACCGTATCCACCACAATATCGATTCAAATATGCTGCACCAGTTCGTGAGATTTCTGATGATTCCGAGGACGAGCCAGCTGGCGAAGATGACGACCACTGATGAGGGGAGTTGTTGTTTTGTTTTTCATTGTTTTTCTTTGTTTTGTTATTTTGTGTTTTGCTTTTTTCGTTCTGTTTTTTTCTTTTTCCGTGTTTTTAGTATTGCTTAGTGGTTTCTTTAGCATTGAGGACAATGCTTGTTTCTAAGTTTTGGGAGGGTTTTTATGTTAAGTGTTTGCATTTTCACTTTTGTTTGCATTGTGTGTTGAGTGAGACGATGAATGGGGGCTGATGATGATATGAAGTTGTGACTTTTGGGTAAAAAAAATTTTTTTTTTTTGTGGTGCTCTTGACTTGACATGAGAAACTATACGTTGACCCAGGAATAGTTTAACCACTCGTGTTTGACCAGTGGATTGTAACGAAAGATTTGATGAAATTTCTGTCTGTTTGACCATTGCAGGCAATAGGCGGTTTGTTGATCTTAATTGTGTTCTATGAAGTTTGACGAGCTGCTAGAATGACACCTATGATCTTGGGCACACCTAGAAAAAAAATTTACAACTCCATCCGGGCCTTTAAAGGATTGAATTCCTAAAAGATTAAATCAAAGGCTAAGTATGTGGATTACATGGGGTTGATGCTCCATCCGGGCTATAGATGAGGGGATTAGAAAGAAAAATTTAAAACTTGCATATCCTATCCAGTTAGAGCTAAGTCACCTGGTAATTAGTGGGGTTAAAGCAATACCGGGTGTAAAATCCGGAGGTGTGAAATTCCTTATCTCAAGGGAGGTGGGTGTGTCTAGAGTCGTTAGAAGGAATTGATACTTGAGAGTGAAACTTGCACTGATTTTTTATAGGTCGCTAAGCAGATTTGAAATGAATTCTGTCTGAGTTGTATGAAACTGGAATGATATTTCACACACACACGTTCACGTTAAACCGAAGGTATATTATGAAAATTTAAGAGCAGTGTTGATTTTGTGTTGTGTTGTAAAGGGACTTCTCGGAGGCCATGAATTCTCATGAATCGTCTTACTTGCTTTTTTGTTTGCATTCTAGTTTTCACCTGTTTTGCTCGAGGGCGAGCAAAATGTTAGTTTAGGGAAGTTGATAGGAGTCATTTTTGCGTGTTTTATTGTTGTGGTTTTTATGTGTTTTGCATTAGTATTGTGTCATTTTGTTTATTTTAGTTGTTTCGTTGTGCGTTTATTGTTCTCTCATGCATTTCGTTCACTCCTCTGGTTTTTGTGGTTGTTTAGCAAGAAAACAAGAAAAAGAAGTATTTATTTTGGAAGAGTTAGATGTACCAGAGAGCAGCAAAGGCAGTGGTTCACAGGGGAGTGCGCTCGCGCGGCTGTTTTCTACCGCCCGCGCGCGTATTCGATGAATAAAACAGTAGCAAGGAAGAAAGTGCCCGCGCGCGCGGTTGTTTTCTACTGCCCTCGCGCATGCCTTTTTGAGTTAAAAGTAGGGAGGAAAAACTAGGCGCCCGAGCGGCTGTTTTCTACCGCTCGGGCGCTCCTGCGTAATTTTGGAAAATTTTAATTCAGGTGTTTTGTAAGGAAAATACTCTTGGGTCAGTATAAAAGGATATTTTTCAAACTTTTTAAGGGTTGGATACACAGAATATCGAGAGAAGGCGGCTGCTGAAGATCGAAGACTTCTTCTTCTCGTTGGGAGTTTTTCTTCTTCGTATTTTTTGAATTTTTATGTTGAAAAACATTGTTCGCTTGAATTTTATGACGAATTGTAGTAGCTAAACTCTTTATTTTGTTGGAATTTAGGCGATCCGAACCCCGAAATATGTTTGTGTGATTGAATCTTTGGACGAATTGAGTTTGATTTATACTAGTATTTGATTTTATCATGGTTTATTATTCTATGTTGAGGAGTAGCTAACTTTAATATAGATTCGTAAGTTGTGAATTTCTTTCGAGAGATAGATTCATGATTAGGACGAATGATAAAATCCATTGACTTAAAATATGCATAGAGATATGATATTTAGTACATGTTGATAACCATAGATCACCAGGTTGAAAGTTATAAGAATTCAAAGAACGCAAAGCAATCAGTAATGATAAATAATTAAAGAGATTTAATTGTTTCATTAACTTAAATTAGATTGGCATAAACTCGAGAGAGAGTGTCGATACTTCAGGAATTTTTGTCAAATTTATGTGTATTAAATTAAGATTCAATCGTCCAGTTCAATTAGGGGGAAGGTGAACCGAAATTCCAACAAAATCCTTTCATATTATTTTTCTCGATCTTGAAAAGTTGGTTTCATTTTCTGCATTAATTCTAGTTACTTAAGTAGATTTCTCTAGTTATAAATTTTAGTTATAATGAATCTTTCAAAATTTTGATACTTTGGGTAGAAAAGATAAAATAAATAAATCATTGTGACATAGTCCCTGTGGACGATACTCGTACTCAGTAAACTTTATTATAACTTGAGTTGTGCACTTGCGACAATTTCGAGCATAATAGAATGATTTTTATAACGATTTTTAGTGTTAGTATTTGCTCGATCATTCACCACCATGATAGCATTCACATCTCTAGGATTTTTCTCAGTATTACTTGGCAGTGATCCAGGAGCACAAGTCGAGAGCTGGGTCGCCAACTAGGCCATCTGAGTTTCCAAATTTTGCAACATAGCTTCATGATTCTGCAAGCGAGTTTCACTCCCACCTACATACTTCATCATAATTTCTTCAAAACTCGGCTTCTTCTCCTCTTTCTTGGGTTGCCAGCCTTGATTGTAGGTATTGTTGTATGGATTGTATGGCTGTCGTCCCTAGTTCCCCACAAAATTTTCCTCCTCGTTTTAAAAATTCGGTTGTCCCTCAACTTGATTAACTGGGGCTGACTTTATTTGTGACATTTGGTGTGTCAACGCATAAATCTTGGCAGGCAGGGCCAGTAGATCATTGACCTTGAGAACTCCTTCTTTATTTTATTTTTTTAGATCTGGCCACCCAATGTTTCTCTCAGCCATGTTACCAATTATCTCTTACGCATCGGCTGGATTTTTTCTGAATAAGCTCCCATTGGCGGCTGCGTCCAGCATAGATCTCTGATAAGTGCATTGTATGTGCATATTTTGGTGTTGTTTTTAGGTTTATTTGTCATGAATTCATTTGGTTTCATGTGTGTTTTTACATATTTTATTTATAATTTATCTCATGCATGTGCATTTCACTCTTCTGGTTGATTTTTTTAGAAATTTGAGAAGAAATCATGATTTTTGGAGTAAGAGAAGAGTCGCATGAATTATTTACGGAGCAGCAATGGTCAAAAATTAATTTTTAAATCTAGAAAGATCCAATTACAATCTCCCATACAAAATAAATTTCAAGATGTTTTAAAGCTACTGTATAAATTTCAGCATGATCCGACAGCTAGAACTTGAGATATGAATTTTTCAAGAATGTTGGCCGTTGGAAAGCACACATGCACGGACCCCGGACCTGGGTCAGGATAAGGGTCCGTGCATCTTCGTAAAAAAATCGGTGTTCTAGTTTAATGCATGGACCTAGGCATGGACCCATGTCTAGGGTCCGTGCACGTCGCAGAAACTTAAGATTTGGGACAGAAAGTTGCTCGCTCGAGCGGGATTTTTTACCACTCGAGCGAGAGTTCGCGATCATGAAAAAATTAGATTTTCGGGAATTAAAAACCTTATATTTTCGGGATTTATTTTATGGGCATTCAAAGACATATAAAAGGGGTACTTAACATCAGATGAATATTTACAAATATTTAATGCATTCAAATTTGATTAGAATTATGAAAATTTAATCCTTCAATATTTGAATAGGTTTGATTGTTTTAGAAATAGACCTTTAAACAATTTATGAAAATTCCTGTAATCAAAGTTTAACTCTGAATCCCAAAGAGACTACATGTTACATGATTTGTTCGGTATCTGCGTGTGTCTTGGTTGACTTATTTTAATTAGAATTATTATTGAGTTCTAGTTTCTAGTTAATTTCATTACTATTTATTATTTTAAATTCTTATTTTAGTCAATTCATACTCCTTTTTATTATTTTGTCTAGATTAAGTAAAATAATCAAATCTTGAGAATTGACAACAGTCTCTTTGGGATCGATACTTGGACTGTCTATCCACTTTACTATTAATTGACCTAGTATACTTTCTAGTAGACACCGATTTAAGCAGTCAATTTTTTGGCGCGGTTGTCGGGGACTGTTTAGTTAATATTATGATAGATTACTTGCTAGTAGACAGCGATTTAAGCGAACAAGTTTTTGGCGTCGTTGCAGCATCAACTCTTTAAGTCTTTTGGATGAGCAGATTGAGCGTTTTATAGAACCATTTTTTGAGATATGTCATGAGAATGTTGTAATTGAGCCAGATCAAGAGGAAATTTTATTAGATGAATTTGAATGCGAAGAAGATTCAGAAGTGACAGTGGAGGAGGAATAAATATACAAGGCAAAAGATTTGACCTCGTCAATTGTCTTTACATGTACACCACTTGAAGATCCATTCTTTCTATTGACGCCAACTCCACACTATTACATCTTCTATGACTTTTGGCCTGAAATCCGAGTCTCTTCCCAAAATAATCAGTTCATGAAGAGTATTGTTGAACCGAAGAGCTTACAAAGTTAATATCATGCCATGCTTGAGGGCGTAGGAAATCAAGACCCATACGTAGAGTCGTATGATTCTTACTATGGGCGACAACCGATCTTTGATGGTTGCTACAGTATAGTCGGGCGATAGACTATAAATTTAGCGCTGATTGGGAGGCAACCCAGTGTTCTCTTTTCATTATTCTTTTTATTGTTATTTTTTTATTATATTTTGTAATCCATTGCCTTACCCGTCGCCTTTATATGTGCAGTATGTTGCCCCATTAAGTGAAGTTGCTATTGGAGTTCTACAGCTGGAGAAAGACGCAGACGCATAAACCAGGGGAGTGTTATTTTTATTTTCATTGTGTTTCATTTTTTCTTGCATGTGTTTGTTCGTTTTTGCATTATGTTCATTGTTTATAAAGCATTGAGGGCAATTCTTTGGATAAGTATGGGGGAAGACTAGTTTATTTCAGTGTTTGTCATGTGTTGCATTCGCAATCGTATTGTTTTTTTTTTTTTGAATGAGTGTTGAGTAGGATGATAATTGGGAGCCAATGATGATATGAAGTTACGATTTTTGTGGGAAAAAAATTTGTGGTTTTTGCTCTTGGCTTGACATGAGAAACCTAGATTGAACCGTGAATATTTTTAAGCATTCCTGTTAGACAAGTGAATTGCAGCGAAAAAAATTAATGAAGTTTCTGTCTGTTTGATCATTGCATGACATTAGGTGTTTAGTGATCTTAATTGTGTCCTGTGAATTCTATGATCCTCTAATAATTGCACTTAGGATCTTGGGCGCACAAAAATTTTTGAAAAAGTGAAATGGATGAAAATTTTGAAAAATTAAACTCCATCTGGGTCATGAACAAGGAATTGAAATCCTAATTACCTTGTCCTTGGCTAAGTTTGCGGGTTAAATGGGATTGTCGCTCCATCCGGGCTATAGACGAGAGGATTGAAATTCAAATCCTATCACAGTTATAGCTAAGTTTGCGGGTAATTATTGGGGCTTAAAAATGTCGGGTGCAAAATACGACGGTGCCTAAAAATAATCTCAAGGAAGATGTGTTTGTTAGAGGTAATTTGAAGGAATGGATGCATGCAAGTGACTCTTGCACTGATGTGTTCTTAGGTCGCTAACCAGTCTTAAGATGGATTCTTTCTAAGTTTCATGTAATTTGAATAGCATCACGCACACACACACACATTCACGTTAAACTAAGGGTGTATTGTGGAGAGTTGAGGGTGTTTTAAGTTGGCATGTGACTTCTCTGAAGCAAATTCCCATGAATTGTTCCTACTTTTGTTTGTGTTTGTGTGTTTATTGTGTTGTTAGTCTTGCTCAAGGGCGAGTAAGGCTTAAGTATGAGGGTGTTGATAAGTGCATTGTATGTACATATTTTTGAGTTGTTTTTAGGTTTATTTGTCATTCATTCATTTTGTTTCATGTGGGTTTATACATATTTTATTTATAATTTATATCATGCACGTGCATTTCACCTTTCAGGTTGATTTTTTTAGGAGTTTGAGAAGAAATAATGATTTTTGGAGTAAGAGAAGAGTCGCATGAATGATTTACGGAGCAGCAATGGTCAAAAATTAATTTTTAATGCTAGATAGATCAAAATCCAAACTTTACCATTCAAAATAAAGTTCAATATGTTTTAAAGCTGATGTCCGAATTTCAGCTTGATCCGACTGGTAGAACTTGAGTTATGAATTTTTCAAGAATGTTGGGCATTGGAAAGTACACATGCACGAAACCAGGACCTGGGTCTGGATATGGGTCCGTGCATTTTCGTAAAAAAATCGGTGTTCCAGTTTAAAGCACGGACCCATGTCCAAGGTCCGTGCATGTCGCAAAAACTTAAGATTTGGGACAGAAAATTGCTCGCTCGAGCGGGATTTTTAACCGCTCGAGTGAGAGTTTGCGATCATGAAAAAATTAGATTTTCGGGAATTAAAAACATTATATTTTCGGGCTTTATTTTATGGGCTTTCAGAGCCATATAAAAAGGGTTACTTAACATCAGATGAAGGGGCTCGAAACTGATCGACGGAATACTAACACTTAAATTTGCTCTAAAAATCTCTCAATTCCAGTCGAAATAATCGCAAGTGCACGATTCAAGTTATAATAAGATGTACTGAGTACGAGTATCGTCCTCAGGGACCAAACAATAATAATTTGTTTCTTTGATTTTTTACTACACAAAGTATCGAAAATTTGATTTTGGATTCTATCTAACATTTAACACTAAGAACTCAATATAAATAATTATAAATTTCACAACCACGAAACCAATTTGCACCACTAAAAGAAATAACAATTTAAAAAGATTTTTGTTGGAATTTCGGTTCACCTTTCCCCTAATTGAACTGGACGATTGGAACTTAATTAATGTGCATAAGTTTGATAGAAATCCCTGTAACATTGACACTCTCTCTCGAGGTTATGCCAAACTAATCAAATCAGTGAAGCAATTAAATCTCTCTAATTATTTATCACGACCGATTGCTTTGCGTTCTATGAATTCTACAGCTTTCAACCTGGTGGTCTATGGCTATCAACATGTACTAAATACCATATCTCTATGCATATTTTAAGTCCATGGATTCTATCATTCGTCCTAATTATGAACCTATCTCTCGACAACAATTCACAATTTACGAATATATGTTAAGGGTAGCTAATCATCAACATAGAGAAAAACACATGATAAAATCAATTATAAACATAAATCAAATCTCAATACGTCCGGTGATTCAATCACACTACAGTGTTTCGGGGTTCGGATCCCCTTGATTCCAACAAAATAAAAGTTTAGCTACTGAACGTCATTACAAAATTCAATCTAAAAACAATGCTTAACATAAAAATTCAGAAAAGATGAAGAGAAAAACTCCCAATGGAGATGAGAAATCTTCAATATTCAGAGCCGCCTCCTCCTGTGTCTGTGCGTGTGTCCAACCCTCAAAACCGTTTAATAAATCCTATTTATATGGCCCAAGAGTCCTCGTCAAACCAATTACCCGAAATAAAATATTTCCCAAAATTACGTGCAGGCGCCCGAGCGGTAGAAAAGTGTCTCCCGAGCGCCTGAGCTCTGCCTCGAGGGTTTTTCTTCAAACGGGAGTGTGCGCGGGCGGTAGAAAAGTGCCGCCCGAGCGCCTTGTCTTTTTCCAAAAATATAAAGTCCTTCTTTTGCTTTCCTCACGGTCGCATGCGTGCAACGCCTTCTCACTATAAATCAGCATTTCTTAGTGATTTTCTGCTTTACAAATAAATAAACCATAGGAGTGACTACAAACACAATAAAACAAAAAAACAGAACAAGAATGGCAAGGAACAGACACAACGTAAACGAAACGAATGAAAAAAAAATACAAAACATGCAAAATAACGCACAAAAATGACTCCTATCAACCTCCCCAAACTAACCTTTTGCTCGCCCTCGAGCAAAATAGGTGACAATTCTAACATGCAGAAACAACAAAAAGACGACACAAGTAGGTAAAATCAACCTTCTCAAGCCTCAAAACTTTTTCCAACAGATAACCAATCCAATCATATCAACATGCTGACCTTTTAAAACAAAAAAAATTTAACAATAACTAGCAAAGCTTGCAAACTTAAGAATCTCACAACTCTGTTTTTGGAATACTCTACTCCGAATTCAATTCACACATTCTAAGATCATAAGGACTTTTTCAGTTATACTGGGATCAAGATTTAGAAACATTCAATGATACACACACTCACGACTAGTATACTCAACGAAAATAGTGTGTGCGTGTTTGGTCAAGAATCCACATTCATTAACCGTGTCTATCGACAGTCCATCAGCAAAATTCCTATAACCCCTCTCCACTAGTATATTGGGCGACTGTGACTCGGTCAATAGGTCTTATTCGGCTTATATTGCCAGGCTAGGTTAATGGCTCCAAATGAAGGAAAAAAATTCAAAGGGGGAGTAAATGATGATCATTCTCTACAGTCTACTCCTTTTGACTCACAAATTCGCACCTCTTCTCATTC
This sequence comes from Henckelia pumila, assembly GCF_033568475.1. NCBI lineage: Eukaryota > Viridiplantae > Streptophyta > Magnoliopsida > Lamiales > Gesneriaceae > Henckelia > Henckelia pumila. Next base: position 147,256,346 of record NC_133120.1, read on the forward strand.
ATTGATTTCCAAATTTTTCTTTTCTTTCACTTGCCTTCTGCCAACATTCTTTTCTTTCTTTTTTTCCACCACTTTTTTTTTTCTTTCTTTTGTACTGAACACACCATTCCAATCTCAATTTTGCATTCGGAGCATAAACAAAAATATACTACATTCAATTTACTCCCCACAAGGTAGGAATGAGTGTTTAAGCTATGGGTAGAAGTTATAGGATATTGAACAAAGTCGAATGAGGGTTTACCACACGTTTTCACGCATGCCATTCGTTTTCTATTAAGCTCAAATTAGGCACTAGGGACACATTAAGTCAAGGGTGGTTTGAAAGGCACAAACATAATTCAGAAAAAATTGCCTATATCACTCCTAAATCACAGTATACCCGTATTGCGCCTCAAAGGATGTTTGAACTTGTTCTAGACAAATTTCAATTCACAGTTAACTCATACAGATCTCAATCGGTGCAGAACAGAGAATCATCAGTAGTAAGCGATGATTACACCAAAACAAGCTTCAGATTATGCACCTCTCGTTTTCATATAAACGTGAAGGCTCAACTGGGCATCTAAGGATAATTCACGAAAAATTTTAAGCCCAAAGATCAAACAAATTGCCTCAATCATATCCAAGTTTGTATGTTTCAACTTCAGATTCAAATATACCTCATAGAGTGTTTAGAGATCTATTCATCGACTTGGTTGTACTAGTTCAAAACTATTTGTCAAGCAAAGAAGATGATCATGGATTCAAAACTAAAAAAAAATTATTTTTTTTAAATCATTGGCTTTTTGGTTTCATTCACAACACTTGCAACAACAGTACAAACGACTCGAATGAACAAAAAACATGAAAACAGAATGAAAACACAAAAGACACAACCTCCCCAAACTAAAGACGAGCATTGTCCCCAATGCTACTTGACACCACCAAATCTAAAAACACAAAAGAAACATAAAAACAAAAAGCACTAATCACTCCCCTGGTCTGAATCAGAATCCTCCCCATCGAGGTCTTCGGGCAGATCCCGAAGCGGCGGAGCATATTGGAATGGGAAAGGCGGAAGTTACGGCGGTGGAACTGGATAAGCTGCAGGGTCCATCCCAGAATTTGCGAGCAGCCCTCGCATCATGGCATTGGTAGATTCGGTGTGGGCTGCATTCACCTCCTGGCATTTATCCATGTGGTGCACCCAGGCAGAAATTTCTCTCAGTGTCTCATTCGTGGTGCATCGAGAAGGGGTGTCTTAAGCACATTCCTCGATGATTGACCGGGTCCAGAACATGCTCGGCCATCAGATGTAAACTCCCTGAGTCGGAACGACTTTTTCGCCCTCAAAATAGTGTCATCCACCTCCTGCATTGGGTGCAACCATTCTTCGTCGTCCCTGGTTGGGACACCAGCTCGCACACAAAGTGCAGAAACAATGGTCGGAAATAATATCGCAATGTTGGAAGTACGAATGGAAGTGTACAACTCTCGGTTGATAATCCGTCCGACATTGAGCGGCCATTGCTTGTGCACCGCCCTGCTCATCACCACCCCGCACGAAAACCGTTCTATCTGTACGCTCGACGACATTGGTGTAGAACTCTCGTACCAAGAGGACAATCGCCGCTAGAGGTTGTCGGCAAAATTTGGTCCATCCTTGAGCCACGATGCTAAGGGAGGCGGTGCGTTCTTCAGAGAGATTGAATCCCCTCTCTGCAATTGGATTCCTATTAGATTTGGCCACCTTATACCTCGCCTTAGCTTCTTCCGAGATGAATTTCCCATCTATGATGTTGGATGGGGTAGCCCTAGAAGTGGCAATCTTTTGTTTCTTTGGCACCATGGTGTACGAAAATTGAAGAATCAATTGATGGACCTATGAATTGGAGAGAACAAAGAGAAGTATGGAGTGAGAGAGAGAGACGGCGAGAGAGATTAGGGTTAGGAAGTGGAATTAGAAAGGGAATTTTAAAAGAATGAAAGGGGGATCGGGTTTTATTTTTTCTGAGTCTGCGCGATGCGCCCGAGTGGTAGAAAACAGCCGCTCGGGCGCACCCCCCATTTTTTTTTTAAACACTGGACAGTGGGCATGCGCCTGGGCGGCAGAAAATAGCCGCTCGGGCGCACCCCCTTTTTTGGAAAAAACAAGAAAACAGAAGGGATGCGCCCGGGCGACGAAAAACAACCGTCCTAGCGCATAAAAATTTTTTTTAAAAAAAAATTTAAAACAAACAGTACTCAACTCGGGAAAAAAAAAACTAACTTAAAAAGTTCTAACTTTAAAACTAAAACTAAAACGAACAAAAACAAAATTAAATAAAAGAGAAAGTAGAATGTATTTTTCAATTTAAAGTCGAGAGCTTGACTTTTCTTCCTCCCCAAACTAGTCTTGGTCAGTCAATGTGGTGATGACCGGCATGTAATAAATGCCACCCCCCACGTAGTGCTTAAGCCTTTGAGCATTGACCGTAAAAGACTCGTTTCTGGCATCTTTGATCGCAATGGCCCCCGATGGATACACTCTGGTGATTTTATAAGGGCCTGACCACCTAGGCTTCAGTTTCCCGAGAAACAGCCTCAACCGGGAGTTGAATAGCAAGACAGCATCTCCTTCCTTGAATTCCCGCTGACGAATGCGCCTGTCATGTATTCTCTTGGTTCGTTCCTTGTACGAAACCGCCATATCATATGCACTGTCGCGGAATTCCTCCAGTTGATTAAGCTCCAACAATCGCTTTTCACCTCCAGTCGCAAATTCAAAGTTTACGGTCTTAGTAGCCCAATATGCTCTATGTTCTAACTCAATAGGTAAATGGCATGCCTTTCCAAATAACAGTCTATAAGGGGAAGTGCCTATAGGTGTTTTAAACGCGGTCCTATAGGCCCATAAGGCATCATCAAGTCGAAGAGCCCAATCTTTCCGATTAGTACTCACACTTTTCTCCAAAATCTGTTTGATTTCTTGATTGGACACTTCCACTTGGCCACTGGTCTGGGGGTGATATGGGGTAGAGACTTTGTAGCGACCCTACCTGGATCCACTACCTAATCAGAGTTAAGAGCATAATTAAGCATGCATTAAAATAAATCGCTGCGGAAGACTTAAATAAAAGCACACCGGCAGAATACAATCGGATAAATAAATTCGATTATACAACCCAATCGAATAAATAAACCCTAAAGGCAAAACCTACAGCTAATCTCGCTGTCTTCACTGGTCATTGGCCAATCCAAGCTCTTGGTGCTCCATCCTGCACCTACACCTGCCCCGTCGAATCGGGTGTCCAGATACACAGAAAAGACTGGACGTGAGCTCTAAGCTCAATACGAAAGAACTGGGTAAAACATACAAATATGGTGCATGCAAATGATAGGGTATCCATATCTGGGATAACTGTATACAACTGCTCAGTAATGGCGCCTAGGACATGAGTGGTACAACCCGGGGAGCAAACCCTGTGTACACTGCTCATTCCTATAGGACGTGGACTGTGTCTCCAGATGCTAATCACCCATGACCCGTCAGTCACTGGGCACTAGACATCACCCGTCCAGACAGGGCTAAGCGGCCTACATGGCTCATCTCACAAGATGGACAAGCACAATATGATATGCACATGCTGCATAATAATATGACACACAAATGCAACATATAAGCATGCAAAACCCGCTGGCAATCTCAGTCTGTACTTACGTATCTTACTACAGGCAGTCCTAGCAATCCCACTCTAGGTTCCCAGCCTATCATCAACTCTACAATGCAAATATCCATGCATCATTATTTAAACTCTAAAAGCCTTAACTAAGCTATTGCATACTCCTAAATAATTTAAGGAGACCATAGCTATACCTGCGTCCGTCGTCAGCCCACTGATGACAATTGTCTCAAAACTAGGCCACAGCTCCGCTACGACGCCTGGATCACTATGCCACTTCCGGATTCCTCATTGGATGCCTAGATCTCCCTAGATTTGAGTTAGAATGCTTAGGAATCAGAGAGAAGAGAGGGAAAGGTGCACTTGAAAATGAAATCTTGGCCCCCTATTTATAGACGAAGTTCGGAGCCTCCGAACCTGGTTCGGAACGTCCAAACACGATCGGAAACTCCGATCCCATATTCGGAGCGTCCGATCGCCCAATATTACGTCAGTCATGATGTCACTTTGCTGATGTCAGCAATGACACGTGCCCTGGTCCCGATCGGAACGTCCGATCTCATCGACGGAGCTTTCGATCTCGATCGGAGCCTCCGATCCTGACTTCGGATCCTCCGATCCTGTTTGGAACCTTCTGACTTGGTTCGGAGCTTCCGAACCCTCCGGACCTTCGGGACCTTCCCGGCTATTTTGAGTGTCCTAGATCCATTTCTGGACTCCGTTAACCCTTTAGAAATTTTCTTAATTACGTTTTACTTAATCCAACATTATTACACGATTAATATACTCATTAATTGCTAATTATGGATACGGGTCACTACATTCTCCCCCCCTCCCCCCCTTAAAAGATTTCGTCCTCGAAATCTAAGGTAATACCTCGAGAACGTAAGATAGACCACTACTTGAGTGTCTGGTCAAAATAGCTTCCGACACACTCAGACTCTCATTGAATTCCCTATAAGCTCCATGAATACTTAACCGTATTAATATTCTTTCACTGAAGATTACTGCGCTACTGGTCGACAGTCGAACTTCCCTAGCGCTAGCGTATCGTATCACTGATACATCTTTCACTTGGACCACGATCTTTCTGACCATGAAGGATACAAACATCCGCTTGACCGAGATCATCGTCTCAAGGAAAAGTCTTAGACTGACGAAGAACAAATCATAACCTGATTGGCTTACGACAATCGTCGAATCACTAATCAAAATTAACCATCTAATGGTTCCAAAAGTTCTCGGTGCTCAACCCCTCTAGTCAGGAAACACTATTTCCAACACTGTTCCGACACAACAAAGCCCAAATTTTCCACAAGAGAATCTAGTTAACACCAAGCTATACTCCAACATAACTGATCAACTTGATTCCAGATTGGTCATCCTTCACATGCTCTACCAAAGCAAACGAGCTTCCCAAGCGATCACTGGGAACCCAGACCATCCAGTCTAGTACCAATCACAGTTCATGTCTCTTAGTATAACTCAGCACTGTGTCCTGATGAGAACCATCGTCGCTTGCCAATAATGATACTAAGTCATCTTCTAGCCATTGGCCTGCGAAGCCACGCATATACTGCAATAGAAGTCATTACACCTCTGATGATCTGCATCATCTCAACCATAGGTTATTCACCTCATGAATTTGATCGATGGACGCCCTCCTGATAGTTATACATACTCGCAATCACTGTACGCTCATCAAAACTAAGGCAAGCTCCCACCAATATACTCAACTGGGACATTCCCCAGTGCACAGACATATGGAAACACTTTATATTCCATCTCAAAACTCGACAGTCATTGCACCTGGTATAACTCAACTCAGAGTCTCTGATAATACCATCAACTCATACTAACCTTCCAAGGTTGAACATACTGATCCTGGAACTAAATTCCAACAGATTCTCAATAGTCAAATTGTTCCCTTGCCGAACGCATCAGTCTCAGCACCGAACGATCTAATTCGTCGATTCCCTAGTCAATCCTGGGAAATACTTGTGCTCGAAGTAACTTTCCACCCGACGCAAATCCGAATATCGTCCATTGCTAAAGCACAATATCCTTGACGAATGGTCCGCACTGATGTGGCTTGTCTACTGGAAAGAACAAAGTTGCTTCATCGCTATCTTGCGAAATCTTCAATTCACACAATAATATTGTTGGCTACTAAGTCGATCTACGACTGCCTCGATCATCCCAATGATCTTAAGCACCACACGATGAAAATTTGTGACACACCCTGCCGGATCTCGAGAACTAGGTCTCAGCAAATGTCACGCCTCACAATCAAACAACTGATGTCCATACAAGTACACATTCCTCGTTGGATCTCAACCCAACGGTATACTAAGACATCATCACAAAAGCACTATCCTGGGAGTTACCAATTCCTTTGCTTGTTCCTCCTGTCAAGTTAACATCTAACTCGACCATACAAGTCAATCATAATCTTTCGGTAGATTAGTACCTGGTAACCTAGAGACCCTAAATCATCCGAATTGTCAAATTCTCTGAGATGGTATCCAGTACTCATCCCATAAGCACTACTCGACAAAATACTATCCCAAGTATTTCTTAATTGCTACATCCTGATCAACCCTGATTGGCTCAACCAATCGAATTCGTCGATCTACTTAAGCTCGCACTTATCATATCAGACCACCACTGATCATCCAACCTACATGGCTCGGTCAATAACTATGACTCAGCTGCCACAAAGAACCATTTCCAAACAGTGTCATATCACAGTACATAATTAGTTTACTTGGCACAAGTCCTGCGCCTTTTCAGCACTACTAACCGCTGCTTTGTATTCTGAACTTAATCATCCTAACTCTGACAGAGTTAGCCAATAACCACTAGTAGTCACTAGCACAGATCCCGTGCCACCTTAGCACTACTAATCGTTGTCTTGTTCACCCAAGGCAAACATCAAGATAAGCTAAGCCCATTTCCATCCCATGGAAAATCCTACACTCAATCTCTGAAAATATCAGGCAGTACTTAGCGCAAACACTGGACTAACTATCCTTGCTTCATTCATCCAGGATGAATATCACGATTCGTCAAATTCAAAATCATAACTAACGAATCTCCAAGATTCTTACAATCTTCGAACACTCTCCTGATTATATCTCTTGCTAAGATTGTGCAACAATTTAAGACTAAGGTAGCTTACCATGTTAACCCACCTGGACAACCACCAAGGCTTCACGGGTATAGGCCACGCTTCCCTCACATCTCAGATAGCTCTGTACAATCCTTAGCATCTGACATAATCTATCACAGATGAAGTCAATCATCATGGAGTAGTCCTCGTATTCGAGTCTAAGTCTTAAAACAACATTCCATCCAGTATCTTGGATAATTCCTATCACAAGGAAATTCTAACCACAACTCTGATGACAACCCCTAGTCATTGCTAGTAGAAATCCGTCCACCTACTAGATCCATACGTCTAGAAGTAATCAAAAGGTTAAAACCTATCTGCTCAGAGTACACACTTGTCAAGAAAATCCCTCCATGACTGGTTCTTACAGCAGAATATTCAAACTATATCTCTGGCACACCAGACGATATCGAACCATCGATATCAAACCTGATATCTTAATCCAAGGTAATACCCTGTCGTGACTGCTACCAAATCCCTAGACTGAGTAGCCTTCCCACCGCCAATCCTGAAGCACAAAGGCTCCCAGGTACCCTCTGAAGTACAAGGACTCCTAGAGTAACACTGGCATAGGGTCGCGTTCCATCACGTCTTAGTCATGGTCATAGTCCACAACTCTCGGCATATATTGGACCAGGTATCCCGATGAAAGCCCATCATCACAATCCTCAACCTAACAAAGGTCAGACAGCCTACTGTTCTCAAGGAAACAACCTAGAACAAAGTTCAACGTTCTAAACCGAACAATACCCTTAATGCCTCTAGACGAGTCCACTCATCGCAGGAATTATCTTAGTCTTCTGACTAACTAGGTCAATCCTAGGAAAACGCCTAGACTAACCACAAGTCAAACAGTCACAGTCGGCCCACTCAAATCCCATGAGCTGCAATAGTTGAACGCTAATCAACTAAACCTAATCCAAACTTCCGCACAATCATGCAATCATCCACGAATTGCTGGATAAATAAAACATGTATCACTTATTTCAAGTTATGTACATTCTTTTTACAATCTCATGTAATACATACAGTATTCAAAATACAATGAAATGTACAATCGAACTTGAAATGATACAACCAAAGTATGATGATTCATTACAACTGAAATATTGTTTACAACTACATCAATACAGTATTTAAATCATCGTACTAGTCTTCGTTTCTTGAGCATGAAGCTTCTAATCGACACACGCATCGATACAAGCATACTCCCGACCAAGTCTCTCTACATGTCCTCCTATGAAGAACTCTGGAGAAATGGCTCGAGATAGCTAACCAGCTATGCTCTGTGTCAGTGCATGTCAGTCGACCCCTTCTGCTCATGATCTACCATCAGCGTTCTTCTTGTATTCATATCATGCTTTTGAACATGAAGTTTACCGTATGCCTACCGAACACATCGGTACAAGCATACCGGCAAAACTATGTTCTGCATGAGTTTAATGACCTTACGCTCGAAACTTGTCTTGCCTTAGGCACTCGAGGCATTCCCTGGTAAAGGTCTATCTGACAATCTCTCCAACTACTAGTGGAGATTCTTCAGAGTAGTGTCATCATGGTACGGATGATACAGATGCAAACATCAAGTGCGTCCCATCCAATTCTCTGCCACTGCCTCTGGCATCCGGTACTTGATCCCAAACTAGGATCCACCTGAGTAGAAATCTTGAAAACTCGGACATGATCCATCACTCCTGTCTGCACTTGCTGGTATCCCATAAGCCAAATCTTCAGAAATCCTGCCGATGATGATAGTCTCTGGGCAAACTAATTGCCGCATCATCACCTCTTCCAAGGTCTAATCAATCCTATATGGATAACCCAAAGTCTCATTACTATATCCCAAGTCTCTTGCATGCATGCGCTCTGATACCAATAAATGTAGCGACCCTACCCGGATCCACTACCTAATCAGAGATAAGGCATAATTAAGCATGCATTAAAATAAATCGCTGCGGAAAACTTAAATAAAAGAATACCGGCAAAATACAACCGGATAAATAAATTCGATTATACAACCCAATCGAATAAATAAACCCTAAAGGCAAAACCTACAGCTAATCTCGTTGTCTTCACTGGTCACTGGCCAATCCAAGCTCCTGGTGCTCCACCCTGCACCTACACCTGCCCCGTCAAATGGGGTGTCCAGATACACAGAAAAGACTGGACGTGAGCTCTAAGCTCAATATGAAAGCACTGGGTAAAACATACAAATATGATGCCTGCAAATGATAGGGTATCCATATCTGGGATAACTGTATACAACTGCTCAGTAATGGCGCCTAGGACATGAATGGTACAACCCAAGGAGCAAACCCTGTGTACACTGCTCATTCCTATAGGACGTGGACTGTGTCCCCAGATGCTAATCACCCATGACCCGTCAGTCACTGGGCACTAGACATCACCCGTCCAGACAGGGCTGAGCGGCCCTACATGGCTCATCTCACAAGATGGACAGGCACAATATGATATGCACATGCTGCATAATAATATGACACACAAATGCAACATATAAGCATGCAAAACCCGCTGGCTATCTCAGTCTGTACTTACGTACCTTACTACAGGCAGTCCTAGCAATCCTACTCTAGGTTCCCAACCTATCATCAACTCTACAATGTAAATATCCATGCATCATTATTTAAGCTCTAAAAGCCTTAACTAAGCTATTGCATACTCCTAAATAATTTAAGGAGACCATAGCTATACCTGCGTCCGTCGTCAGCCCGCTGATGACAATTGTCTCAAAACTAGGCCACAGCTCCGCTACGACGCCTGGATCGCTATGCCACTTCCGGATTCCTCATTGGATGCCTAGATCTCCCTAGATCTGAGTTAGAAGGCTTAGGAATCAGAGAGAAGAGAGGGAAAGGTGAACTTGAAAATGAAATCTCGGCCCCCTATTTATAGACAATGTTCGGAACCTCCGATACCATCTTCGGAGCGTCCGATCGCCCAATATTACGTCAGCCATGATGTCACTTTGCTGACATCAGCGATGACACGTGCCCTGGTCCTGATCGGAACGTCCGATCTCACCGACAGAGCTTCCGATCCTGACTTCGGATCCTCCAATCCTGTTCGGAACCTTCTGACTTGGTTCGGAGCTTCCGAACCCTCCGGACCTTCGGGACCTTCCCGGCTATTTTGAGTGTCCTGGATCCATTTCTGGACTCCGTTAAGCCTTTATGAATTTCCTTAATTACGTTTTACTTAATCCAACATTATGACACGATTAATATACTCATTAATCGCTAATTATGGATACGGGTCACTACAGACCTTATGCTTGACACCATATTTTTTTAAGAGTTTTTCAAAAAGTTTATTGAAAAAGTGAGTGCCACCATCACTAATGATTGCACGGGGTGTACCAAACCGATTAAAAATATTTTTCTTCAAAAATTTCAGTACAACCTGTGCATCATTTGTCGCATAAGCTTCAACCTCTACCCATTTTGAAACATAATCGACTGCGACAAGAATGTATTTTTTTTGTCATAGAAATTGGAAATGGTCCCATGAAGTCGATTCCCCATGCATCAAATATCTCACACTCAATGATATTATTTAAAGGCATTTCATTTCGGTTTGAGATATTACCTGTCCGTTGACATCTATCACAAGATAATACAAACAAGCGTGCATCCTTAAAGAGATTGGGCCAATAGATCATAGGTGTCACATAAAAAAAATCATCAAGGTTCAAGAAACTATCAAGTTTCACAGACACCTATTGCCGTGCAATGGTCCAACAGACACCAACTCGTCTAATACATCATTACAGTTCACTGGTCAAACATGTGTGCAAAAGATTATTCACAACTCAACCTCAAGTTTCTCATATCCAATCAAGAGCAAATTTTCACAAAAAAAAAACATTTTCTCACAATCTCTTCATAGGCTATCAATTTCCATCCTACTTATGTAACACGACAAATACTAACAAATTAACAAATGATACGGAACGAACTATATGCAAATACACAACAAAACAAATGTAGAACAAAATGACAAACAACGAATGAAACTCCCCCCACACTTAACCAAAGCATTGCCCTCAATGCTCTAGCACTAACAACACAAATGCAAACACAAGATGAAAATGAAAGCGAAAAAAAACAAAACAAAACAATACTCCCCTGGTTTAAGTGTTGACATTTCCCTCTTTGATATCTGGCTGAATAACGGAAGATTCCTATTGAAACTTTGGACTGCAGATGGGGCGGCTAGGTTCTGACAAACAAAGAAAATAAAACAAAAAACAAAACAAACAAAAACGAAATAAAGGAAAAATACACTGGGTTGCCTCCCAGCCAGCGCTTGATTTTCAGTCGTCGGCTTGACTCTCAGAAGCACTGCTCAAAGAGCGGCTGACGCCCAAAGTAAGTGTCATATGACACCACAAATGGGTCTTGGTTCCATATGCCCTCAAGCTTGGCTAGATGTAAACAGATTAAGCTCGTCACCTCAACAACACTCTGAAGCTGGTAAACATGGGAAGAGAATATCTCTACTGGATCTCGGAAGCCAAAATCCTTTGAAACAGGTACTGATGGAAGGACAGGATATTGGGGATGTGTGTATGATAATACTATCGATGAGCTCCTATCGATAGATTCTTGAACCGCGTCATCCTCACACTTTTCTGACATATTTCCATCAACCAATATTTCTTCCAGTACATCTTCCGGCTGAGGGTCAATAAGAAGAGAAGACTCAAGCACCTCTAAATCTTCAGCAGGAATTGATTCGCACTCCCAATCCTGGTTCTCTGAGTCATCATCATCAAACCAAATTGGGTTGGTCACTGCTTGAGTATCTTGCTTCACCTCCTGTTCGCTGTGTCCCTGGAGAATTGACCTCTTGAGATTCTCTATGTGCTCCGCAAGGTCGCATCTAGACTTCTTCATATCTTTTATAGTTTTCTCAGTCGATGCCACAAGCTTGCTCATTATATCCTCCAGCGGATGTAAGACCCCTTGATCACAACTTCCCACCTCCTGTTGAAGCTCGAATGGTTGGTCTGTAAAATCTGGGTATTGAAAGTGTGAATACTGGTAATAGTCAAATTCTGCCATATCATCCATCAGGTATCTAATGGTCTCATAATCTCGGCAAAAAATTGAAATACCGGCTGTGAAAGCTCCATCAATTACCTATCTTCTTGTCACTGCATCCAAAACACCAAGAAAATATGTTAGGAGAGAATAGTTAGAAAAATCACGATACCGGATGATGGTTGCTAAATCATTGAATCTCTTCCATGCTGCGTAGAAAGGCTCTCTGTGTTGCTGGATAAAACTTGGGAATACTTGTTGATTTAACATCTCGAAGTATTACACCGCAATAATCCTCCTTCGCCCAAGCAAAATTCTTTCTATCTCTGAGTCGTATGGAAATTCTTCTTCCTCCAAAGATTCACCTGCACGCACGAACAAACCAGAGTAGCACTAGGAGGAATAATAAATATAAAAAAAAACAAAACACAAATAAATTAAATGCCTTTCCCCGGCAACGGCGCCAAAATTTGGTAGCGCTTAGTCGTGTCACGCCCAAATTAACCCAACTCAGATTAAACAATTAAACATGTAGTAGCGAGAGTAGGGATCGTTCCCACAAGGAAAGTGAAATTTATCTGTGTTCTTAAAATTACTGAAATTAAATAAAAAAAAAAGGGATTTGGATTTTAAAAAATAACTACTAACAATTTAAAACAAAATAAAATACTTAAAAACAAGTCTTGGTATCAGTCGACTCCACCCTTGAAATTATTCATTTGATCATCTATTCTCTAAAAATAATTAATTCTTATTGAATATTCACCATTGGAAATTTAATTCCTGTTTCACCTTAATTTTAGTTAACTAGACACAAGCGTTCTAAATTAACCCTTACCAATGAATTAACCCAATACAAGCGATCAGATTTAAACCCACGGCAGCATTCAAACTAGTAAAACTGATAAATCTAGACAACCCATACACAAGCGGATGAATTTAGCCTATTCAATTGTTATCCCTACAATTCCTAATCTCAGAAGCGGACGATTATTAATTGTAGTTGCTTCACAAATCAGAGGTTTCAAACAATTACGGATTTGAATTCCAATTTAACAGTAGATTGTATAGAAATCACAGGCCTATAATCTCACACACAAGCATGGCAATCAATTCAGAATAACTCTTGATACGCAATTTGAATTAAACAAATACAAACTGAATCTCACAAATTAAATAAAATCAAGGGTTTCGTCTTCCTTCAACCAAGAACAAAAACTAAAAGATTAAAATCTAAGAACAAGAAAGAAAGAACCAAGCCGCCAGAAGATTTCTCTCTGTCTTCGGCCGTCCAAGTCTGCGTCATTCCCTCTGATCCCTTCTATTGTGTCTTTTAAATCTCTTTTATATGTCCTCGAATCCCGTCAAAGAAAGTCCGACAAATCGAGTGTTTTAAAGTTACAAAAATCAGCCAATTTCTCGCACAGAGCAGTGCGGGCGCGCCTACAAATCGGGAGGGCGCGCCTTAGCTTCGTATTTTCACTTCTTTTCACATCCAGGGACGGCGCGGGCGCGCCTATAAATCGGGAGGGCGCGCCTTAGCTTCGCATGTGTTATTCTGCAGCGAGCGACAATTTCCAAAAAATCATATCTCACAATCTAACCGTCGGATTGAGCTGAAATTTGGACATTTGCTTTAAAACATCTTGAATTAATTCTGAACGGTAGAGATCGGATTTGAAATTTTATAAAATTAAATATAATTTTCAGATCATTGATGCTCCGTAATTCATTCTCGCGCAAAAGCTTTTCCATCTTTTCCTCGACAAAAAGATATGTCCTATACAATAAACACGGGAGCGCGTAATGTAGACATGATGCATGAAATACAAACTAAAACTTAATTAAAACAAATGAATGCATGCAAAAACGACAATGAAATGATATGAAAATATGCAACACAAACATGAATATCACTCAGAGATAAGTGCAGCTTCTAATGGTTCCTGAAAAGTATCCTGCACATAATCAAATAATAGTGAGTCCACTACATCCAGTTGAAAACATTCTTCATTATTCTGAGAAAATTTTAAAGCATTAAAAACGTCAAACGAAATTTTCTCTTCTCCAACTCTTAACAGCAACTCTCCCTTCTAGACATCTATTAATGCCTTTCCTGTCGCCAGGAAGGGTCTACCCAATATGAGTGGCATGTCCAAATCCTCTTCCATATCTAACACCATGAAGTCCACGGGGAAGATGAATTTGTCCACTTTTACAAGAACGTCCTCGATTATCCCCCGTGGATATTTGATGGACCTGTCTGCCAGTTGTAACGACATTCTGGTGGACTTTGGTTCTCCCAAGCTCAATTTCCTAAACACAGAGTAAGGCATTAGATTTATACTAGCACCCAAATCACATAAAGCTTTATGAAATTGAATATCATTAATCACACAAGGGATAGAGAAACTCCCTGGATCTTTTTGCTTTAATGGGATTTTATTTTGCACCAGTGCTGAGCAATTCTCAGTCAGACTAATCATTGCATGCTCCTCCAGTTTCCTCTTGTTGGAGAGGATCTCTTTCAAGAACTTTGCATAACTTGGCATTTGCATCAGTGCATCGGCAAAGGGAATATTAATATTCAATTTCTTGAATACTTCTAGGAATTTTCCAAACTGAGAATCTAGTTTTGCCTTCTTCAGGGCTGCAGGAAAAGGTGGTGGCACAACAATTTTTGCTTGTGAAGTGGGTGAAAGTGTTGGGATAGATGACTTACCTGCAATTCTTGTTGATGTAGCCAATTCTAGCTCTGTCTCGACCTGTGGTGCAGGCTCTACTGTCTTCCCACTCCTCAGTTCAATTTCTTTTACCTGCTCCTTCGGATTCTTCTCCGTGTCACTTGGCAAGGTACCCTGATCTCTGCCGGAAATTGTTTTGGCCAATTTCCTTATCTGATTCTCCAGATTCTTTATCGAAGCATCTTGATTCTGCATTCGGGTTTCAGTAGATGATATGAATTGCTGCATCATCTGCTCTAAACTCGATTTCCCTTCTTGAGGTTGTCTGCTGTAGTTCTGATTCTCATATGGCTTATTGTTCTGTCCACTCCACGAGAAATTTGGATGCTATCTCCACCCTGGATTATAGGAGTTCGATAATGGGTCATTCCTTGGGCGATTTTGATTCCCATGTGACTTGCCATAACTCCCTTTGGTTGAGAAAATGTTTGACAGTCTTTTGTGAAATGTTCTGCACCACATTTTTCACACCA
Source organism: Henckelia pumila (assembly GCF_033568475.1). Taxonomy (NCBI): domain Eukaryota; kingdom Viridiplantae; phylum Streptophyta; class Magnoliopsida; order Lamiales; family Gesneriaceae; genus Henckelia; species Henckelia pumila. Next base: position 147,271,439 of record NC_133120.1, read on the forward strand.
TACTTCTTGAACTCGCATCACAGAGTTTCCTATACTCAGTTCCTCAATTCTCTTGTTCATGACTTCAAGTTGAGCGGCCACTGATGTGAATGCATCAACCTGATGAATCCCATTAGATTTCCGGGCTGCACTCCTTTCAGATAAAGGGTGATAGCTACTAGATGTCATTTCCTCAATTAATTCATAACCATCCTCTGATGATTTTGCAGTAAATTTCCACCTGCAGCTGCATCTAACATGGTACGATTAGAGTGAGAAAGACCATAATAAAATGTTTGTACCACAAGACCGTCTGGTAATTTGTGGTGTGGGCATCTCCTCAGTAGATCTTTGTAGCGCTCCCATGCTTCATAAAATGTTTCCTGTTCTCCTTGGGAAAAAATTGTGATGTCAGTTCTTAGTTTCATTGACTTAGATGGTGGAAAGTATTTGGTGAGGAAATATTTCTCCAGATCATCTCAAGTCATGATGGAACCTGCAGGTAAATTTGTCAGCCATGCTTTCGCCTTATCTCGTAGTGAAAAAGGGAATAAACGCAAATGAATAGCGTCATCAGAAACTCCCTATATCTTGAATGTATCACAAATTTTCAGAAAATTTGTGAGGTGCACAAAGGGTTCATCAATGACAGTCCCGCCAAATTGATGTGTGTTCTGAATCATTTGAAGAATAGCAGGTTTTATCTCAAAGTGATTTGCCGCTACAGTTGGCCTGATGATGCTTGGTCTAGAACTTTCGATGTTTGGTAAGGCGAGATCCATCATGGATCTGTAAACTGGTTGTTCTTGTTCTTGTTCTTCTTCTATTTCTTCTTGTTGTTTCCTTCTTCTTCTTCTGTGAAAAGTTCTCTCGATTTCTGGATCAAAAGGCACTAGTTCTTCAGATGAGTGTCGCATGCACTGCAAGAGAATCCTGCAGTTCACAGATGGAAAAGAGTGATTAAAATTGTAATAGATAAAAACCAAATAAAACAAATTAAAATCTCAATAGTCCCCGGCAACGGCGCCAAAAACTTGATCGACGGAATACTAACACTTAAATTTGCTCTAAAAATCTCTCAATTCCAGTCGAAATAATCGCAAGTGCACGATTCAAGTTATAATAAGATGTACTGAGTACGAGTATCGTCCTCAAGGACCAAACAATAATAATTTGTTTCTTTGATTTTTAACTACACAAAGTATCAAAAAATTGATTTTGGATTCTATCTAACATTTAACACTAAGAACTCAATATAAATAATTATAAATTTCACAACCACGAAACCAATTTGCACCACTAAAAGAAATAACAATTTGAAAATATTTTTGTTGGAATTTCGGTTCACCTTCCCCCTAATTGAACTGGACGATTGGAACTTAATTAATGCGCATAAGTTTGACAGAAATCCCTGTAACATTGGCAGTCTCTCTCGAGGTTATGCCAAACTAATCAAATCAATGAAACAATTAAATCTCTCTAATTATTTATCACGACCGATTGCTTTGCGTTCTATGAATTCTACAGCTTTCAACCTGGTGGTCTATGGCTATCAACATGTACTAAATACCATATCTCTATGCATATTTTAAGTCCATGGATTCTATCATTCGTCCTAATTATGAACCTATCTCTCGACAGCAATTCACAATTTACGAATCTATGTTAAGGGTAGCTAATCATCAACATAGAGAAAAACACATGATAAAATCAATTATAAACATAAATCAAATCTCAACACGTCCGGTGATTCAATCACACTACAGTGTTTCGGGGTTCGGATCCCCTTGATTCCAACAAAATAAAAGTTTAGCTACTGAACTTCATTACAAAATTCAATCTAAAAACAATGCTTAACATAAAAATTCAGAAAAGATGAAGAGAAAAACTCCCAACGGAGATGAGAAATCTTCAATATTCAGAGCCGCCTCCTCCTGTGTCTGTGCGTGTGTCCAACCCTCAAAATCGTTTAATAAATCCTATTTATATGGCCCAAGAGTCCTCGTCAAACCAATTACCCAAAATAAAATATTTCCCAAAATTACGTGCAGGCGCCCGAGCGGTAGAAAAGTGCCGCCCGAGCGCCTGAGCTCTGCCTCGAGGGTTTTTCTTCAAACGGAAGTGCGCGCGGGCGGTAGAAAAGTGCCGCCCGAGCACCTGAGCTCTGCCTCGAGGGTTTTTCTTCAAACGAGAGTGCGCGCGGGCGGTAGAAAAGTGCCGCCCGAGCGCCTTGTCTTTTTCCAGAAATATAAAGTCCTTCTCTTGCTTTCCTCACGGACGCATGCGTGCAACGCCTTCTCACTATAAATCAGCATTTCCTAGTGATTTTCTGCAGTACAAATAAATAAACCAGAGGAGTGACTACAAACACAATAAAACAAAAAAATAGAACAAGAATGGAAAGGAACAGACACAACGTAAACGAAACGAATGCAAACCAAACACAAAACATGCAAAATAACGCACAAAAACGACTTCTAACAGGAACGCAGAGAACGTGCACAACACAAAGAGGCGGCTAGAGGCTTGGGAGAAAAGATTTCTATTTTCATTCTTTCTTTCTTCCTTTCTTCTTTTTTCTTTTTATTTTTGAATTATTGTTTTCAATTATTGATTAGATTTTCTTCAACCAAGACGGCATGATTGAGCTGGACAAATCTATGTAGAAAACTTGGATGTTTATTTGGGATTTTTAAGATTTAATTTGATTTTATTAATTGTTAGATTTATTTTTGTCTTGTGAATAGCCTGATCAACTGTTTGCTTGAATGTTAATTGGTCCTAAGTCGACAGAGGAGTGATTTATTTTGATCACTTTAATAATCAACACATGGTAAAACTGACTAGAAATATTATTCGGTTTCAGTGTGCACTTTAGGTGAATACTGAATTTTCACAAATATTTAATGCATTCAAATTTGATTAGAATTATGAAAATTTAATCCGTCAATATTTGAATAGATTTGATTGTTCTAGAAATAGACCTTTAAACAATTTAGAAAATTCCTGTAATCTTAGATTAACTCTGAAACCCAAAGCGACTACATGTTACATGATTTGTTCGGTAACTGCATGTGTCTTGGTTGGCTTATTTTAATTAGAATTATTATTGAGTTCTAGTTAATTTCATTACTATTTATTATTTTAAATTTTTATTTTATTAAATTCATACTCCTTTCTATTATTTTGTCTAGATTAAGTAAAATAATAAAATCTTAAGAATTGACAACAGTCTCTGTGGGGTCGATACTTGGACTCTCTGTCCACTTTACTATTAATTGACCTAGTATACTTTCTAGTAGACACCGATTTAAGCGGTCAATCTCACTGATGGCTCAACACCATTGTAGAAAGTCTGAGTCTGCTAGCTCTGTGTCAGATTATGCTGAGGACACATAATCAACAGCTTTTTAAATCGGACCCAAGCGAAATGTAGTAAATCTCCATCTTTCTGTCTGAACGAGATAATGTCTGAAAATAGCTGTGCCATCTTGGTTGGAGGGAAATACTTGTTCAAAAAATCTTGAACAAGTTCCGTCCACGTCGTGTTATAACTGGCAGGAAGTTCTGTTAACCACTCAGTCGCGTCCCCTTGCAAAGAGAAGGGAAATAATCGCAGTCTCACTATATCAACTGTCACCCCGTTAAATTTGAATGTACCACAGATATGAAGGAATCGCTTCAGATGAGCGTAGGGGTCTTCCACAGTGGCGCCTCCAAATCTTGCTTGAAGTTGGATCATTTGAATAATAGCAGGCTTCAGGTCAAAGTTGTTCGCCTCAACAGCATGGTGAACGATGCTAGAACCAAAACCATCGACAAAAAGCCTAATCAGATCCAACACAGTACGATTATTGTTTCCGACTGCCATCTCGATGTCTGATTTTGTATCACTTTCACGGTCCTCGTCAGATTCTGATTCAAGTACCAAGTTTACCTGTTTCTGAGATTTCCGTATGTGAAGGAGTGTACTCTCGATTTCCAAGTCAAGCGGTACGAGATCTTTGGAATGTCGAGTACGGATCATGAACGGGAATAAAGTACCTGAAATTAACAATAAGAACACGGTCAGATTTCAAAAAATTAAATCAACAAAATAAAATAAAAATCTAGTCTCAAGCGAAAGAAAAATCTTGATATCACTATCAGTCCCCGGCAATGGCGCCAAAAACTTGAAAGAATTTTTCAGTAAATACTAGCAAGTGTACTATGTCAAATTATAATAAACGGAATGAGTCCGGATAGTCCCATAGAGACTGACTGAAGATTACCAAAATATAATTATTTTCAATTAATCTAGACTAATCAAATTAGAGGGAATTTATGGCATCAATTAAATTTTAAATTAACAATTAAATTACAAATAAAATAAATAAAATCAAACTCGCAAACAAAGATTGGATTTTAAATTTAATGAAAGTAAATCGATCAAGACACACGCGGATATCGAACAAATTATGCAAACACGTGGCAAAATCTAGAATCCAAATTTAATCTAAGTCACGACGAATTCACCTAATCTATTCAACAGTCTATTTCTATAACTTGTTAAACATATTCCAATATTGACAAATTAACTATTTCTAATTAATTCTATTAAAACTCAAACGCATTAGAAACTATGAGAATTCAGTTTTCACCTAAAATCGTATACTGAAACCGAATACTATTTCTAGTCGGTTTAACCATATGTCAATTTTTGGAGTGAGCACAATTAATTCCTAATCTTAATTTCGACTCAGAATCAATCAACAATCAAGTAAATAATTGGTCAGATCATTCACAAGAACAAAAGATAAATCCAACAATCAATAACTTGATATAAATCAAAATTACTAAATAACCATCCACGTGTTCAACATAAAATTGTTTCGGACCAAGCTCGCGGCCTTAATCGAAAATAAACGACTACTCCATAATAAAAAACATGATTCAAACAAAGTTTTTTAACAACAAACAAAAATCAAAAGACAAAAAAGAAGGAATCTGAGTGCGCTCGCCTTCAATCCCGAGCCCTAGCTGTCCAAGTCTTCAAGTAAAGTTTCTCCTCCCGAAAAATGATAAATATTTGCTATTTATAAGCTCAAAATCCGAGATCCACAAGTTTTCTTTTCAAAGACTCCTTGTACCGCAATTTTCTTTTCCCGTGATCACGCTCGAGCGACATAAAGTCAACCGCTCGAGCGTGAAGTCTTTCGAATAATTTTTCTTGAACCTCCAGGCGCGCTCGAGCAGCATAAAGTGCTCGATCGAGCGCGAATTTTTCTGCTCCAATATTAAAATTATCTTCAGGCACTCGAGCGGCAAAAAGACACCTGATCGAGCGCGTTATTTCTACCAAAAATTTCAAGTTTTCTTCCAGCTTCCTGTAAATAAACCAAATGGAATGACGTGTAGACAAAATGCATGAAATAACACAAAATAAACTATAACACATAACATATGCATGCAAAACAGACTAAAACATAGAACAAAATGATGCATGAAAATATACTTATCAATTCTCCCATACTTAAGTCTTGCTCGCCCTCGAGCAAGAACAAATAACAACACTAACAATTTCAAAATCAAATATGGACAATTCAATGAATTCTAGCCTCAGTGAAATCCACTTAACCCTTAGGAATACCCCTGAATTTTCACAATACACCTCATATTTTCAAGTGAACATGTGTGTGTGAAATGTCATTCCAGTTACATGCAACTTAGTAAGAATTTGTTTAGATGATATATTAGATATCATCAACACAGTCCAACGCGTCAAAGTAGGGTATCATTTCAAAAGAGAAATCGATGAGTCCTTGCTCCAAGTTTACAAGTATTCTCGCATTACATGGAATAACCACGATCTTAGAACTGTTGCTCTTCGTTTTCTGCTACTGCATATGTGTTTGAGAAATTCAAGGGTGCCGGAGGATCAAGGATGCACAAGGATTGTTAAGCTTGTATGAGGCAGCACATCTTAGGACACACAAGGAGGATATTTTAGAGGAAGCAAAAACCTCATATCCAAATTTCTCCACACGAACAATTCGCTGCTCGCGAAACAAATTAAAAAGCCATTATTACATCCAATCCAAGAATTTTCCAAGTTACAAATGCACAAAAGCAACACAGAAATCCTTCGACATGCATATTGAGGATTAGAAGATGGGTAAAAGGTGGTTACCATTCACATTAGTACAATCATTACAATCTTCATGAAACCTATACATGCATAAATGCATTTTATTTGAATGCATTCTCACTCTTGAGTACAAAAACAACAAACTTAACCAATAAAATCAGGACAATTGTTAAATGTTTCA